>NC_053027.1:354656275-354826983 GCF_003073215.2 Triticum urartu | reverse complement strand
TGTGTGATTGGTTATCTTTGCAAGTCTCTTCGAATTATCAGTTTGGTTTGGCCTACTAGATTGATCTTTCTTGCAATGGGAGAAGTGCTTAGCTTTGGGTTCAATCTTGCGGTGTCCTTTCCAAGTGACAGTAGGGGCAGCAAGGCACGTACTGTATTGTTGTCATCGAGGATAACAAGATGGGGTTTTCTTCATATTGCATGAGTCTATCCCTCTACATCATGTCATCTTGCTTAAGGCATTACTCTGTTTTTAACTTAATACTCTAGATGCATGCTGGATAGCGGTCGATGAGTGGAGTAATAGTAGTAGATGCAGGCAGGAGTCGGTCTACTTGTCTCGGACGTGATGCCTATATACATGATCATACCTAGATATTCTCATAACTATGCTCAATTATGTCAATTGCTCAACAGTAATTTGTTCACCCACCGTAGAATACTTATGCTCTTGAGAGAAGCCACTCGTGAAACCTATGCCCCCCGGGTCTATCTTTATCATATTGATTTCCTACTACTTAGTTATTTCCTTTGTTATTTACTTTGCCTTTATTTTACTTTGCATCTTTATCACAAAAATATCAAAAATATTATCTTTATCATATCTATCAGATCTCACTCTCGTAAGTGGCCTTATAGGGATTGACAACCCCTATTTGCATTGGTTGCGAGGATTTATTTGTTTTGTGCAGGTACGAGGGACTAACGCGTAGCCTCCTACTGGATTGATACCTTGGTTCTCAAAAACTGAGGGAAATACTTACGCTACTTTGTTGCATCATCCCTTCCTCTTCTGGGAAAACCAACACAGTGCTCAAGAGGTAGCACTTTGCTTTATGTAATTTAGGTGCTAGTGTTTCCACAATTCTGAAATCTCTTTGTGATTTTCTTGGTTTTACCAAGTTGGAAGAATGTTCTCTTAATTTTGCACTTGGCGGATTCCACTATTAAAAAACCTTTGGGGAGGATTAATGATGTTCTTATTCTTGCAAATAGGAATTATGTGCCCATAGATTTTATTTTTCTTGATATTGATTGCAATCTGTCTTGTCCCATCATACTTGGTAGACCATTTTTTGAACTATAGGTGTCATGATCGATATGAAAGAAGGTAATATTAAATTTCAATTTCCACTGAGAAGGGGTATGGAACACTTTCCTAGAACAATAATTAAGCCACCATATGAATCAATCATGAGGGCAACCTATGGGGCAAAAACTAAAGATGACAATACATGAATCTATGCATTATGCCTAGCTAGGGGCATAAAATGATAGTGCTTGTTGGGAGGCAACCCAATGAATAAAATATTTTTCTATTTTTGTTTCTATTTTTGTGTGTTCACAAAATTATGCTACTGTTATGATTGTGTTTTTATGTTTAATTAGTGTTTCTACCAAGTAAAACCTTTAGGATCATGTTGGGTGATAGTTGATTTGATCCTGTTGAAAAACAGAAACTTTTGCATCTAGTAGGTGAATTGTTAAAAAACACATAAGTGACGAAAAATTCTGTATGTTTTACAGAAGATTGTATACAAATTTCCTATGTTGTCCTAAGTTTTCAGAACTTTTGGAGTTACAGAAGTATGGTCAAATCCAGATTACTACAGACTGTTGTGTTTTTGATAGATTCAGTTTTCGTTACATTGTGTGCTTATTTTGATGAATCTATGGATTGTATCGGGGAGTATAAGCCATGCTAAAGTTCGAATACAGTAGTTATAATGCAATAAGAAAATATGAATGGGTTTGCAACAGTACTTAAGTGGTGATTTGCTTTATTATACTAACAGATCTCACGAAGGTTTTGTCGAGTTTTGTTTGATTGAAGTTTTCAAGTTTTGGGTCAGATCATGATGGATGAAGGAATAAAGAGTGAAAAGAGCCTAAGATTGGGGTTGCCCATGGCACCCCAAGATAATATTCTAGGATAACAAAGCAACTAAGCTTGGGGATGCCCCGGAAAGCATCCCCTCTTTCTTCTAACAACCATCGCTAATTTTTACTTGGAGCTATATTTTTATTCATCACATATCATGAGTTTTGCTTGGAACATCTTGTACTATATGAGTCTTTGCTTGTTTTGGTTTTTAGTTTGTTACAATCATCCTTGCTGGACATACCTATTTGAGAAAGCCATAATGATGCTATGATTTGTTAGAATTGCTCTATGTGCTTCACTTAAATTTTTTGTGCTATGGAATTGTGATATGTCTCCTACGTATCTATAATTTATGAAGTATTCATGCCATGTTTACAACAATTTTATATGGTTTTAGAATGATTTTATTAGAACTAACACGGACTAAGATTGTTTTCAGCAAAACTACTGTGGTGTCATTTTTGTGTAGAAATAAAAGTTCTCGGAATGGGCTGAAAATTTACGGTGATTTTTTATGGACCAAAAGAGACCTCCAAGGCACAAGAGCTAGGCCAAGAAGTGGACAAGGAGTCCACAAGCCCTCTAGGAATGCCCTACCCCCTGGGAGGGGGCTCCAGGCTTGTGGTCACCTCTGGCACCCCCTTGATGTGAGACCGACACCAAAATTTCTTATAAATACAAAAACCTCCAAAAATAACCCTAGATCGGAAGTTCCAACACCGCAAGCCTCTGTAGCCATGAAAAACCCATTGGGAGCCCGTTCCGGCACCCTGCCGGAGGGGGAAATCATCACTGGAGGCCATCTTCATCATCCCGGTGGTCTCCATGACAAGGAGGGAGTAGTTCACCCTCGAGGCTGAGGGTTTGTACCAATAGCTATGTGTTTGATCTCTCCATCTCTTGTGTTCTTTATTGGCACGATCTTGACGTATCACGAGCTTTGTTACTATAGTTGAATCATATGGTGTTTCTCCCCCTCTACCTTCTTGTGATGAATTGAGTTTTACCTTTGAGATTTCAATATTATTGAATTGAATACTTTTATGGATTTGAGAACACTTGATGTATGTCTTTGCGTGGGATACCCGTGGTGACAATGGGGTGTTCTATTGATTCACTTGATGTATGTTTTGTCACTCAACTCGCGGATTCCCAAGGTGACATTGGGGTAATCTATGCATAGGGGTTGATGCATGTTTTCATCCTTGTTTCTCCGGTAGAAATCTTGGGGCACTCTTTGAGGTTCTTCATGTTGGATTGAATATTATGAATCTGAAGTTGTTTGATGCATATCGTATAATTGACCCACAGATACTTGTGGTGACATTGGAGTATCTAGGTGACATTAGAGTTGATTGATGTGTATCATATTGTGTTATTTTAATACGTACTCTAGGATTGTTTGTGAAACTGATAGGAATAGCTCAATGGATTGATGAGGACATCAATACCATTGTTACACCCACAGCCCCTACTGTTACATATACTGGACCAATTACTAGAGCTCGCGCACGCCAATTAAATTACCAGGTACTTTCGTTTCTTGGTAATGATTCTAATGTTCATGAGATTATGATGCTGCCTAAATTGGATACATTTGTTTTGCTTACAAATGAAGGTCCTAGCTTGGAGAAGGATGAACATTGGAGCAAGAACACGAATGGAGTTGATGGCATGCGCAAGGGGATCAAGAGCGGAGTTACAAGTGATGATTTCAGGACTTTGAAGCCGCCATAAGGAGTGCATGAAGCCTTGGACGAAATATACAAGATGCCACTTCATAATATTCGTCCATAGGCTATTCTAGGTGCTGCGTCACCTTATTAATGGGCCAGGCCCATGTAATTTCGAAATACTTAAGTATAGGCTATTTTTAGAGTCCGTATGTGTGGGGAAACAAGAGTTAGGGTTGGTTTCGGACCCCACCCTCAAGGGCCACGAAATTCCCCTCTCTTCCTCCATATATACAGCCCTTAGGGCGTCGTTTAGACTTGGGTTTTGTTTAGATTAAAAGTTCGCCATAGCTGCAACTTCGCGTACTTCGTTTGTGTTCAATGACCAGACCAAGGCGTCACAGAACCCACCTTGATCAATAAAGCTTTCATCTTAGATTCGCAATATCCAGATTGCAATCTCAGTTTCTTGCTTGTTCTTCGTTTGCTTGCAGGAAATAGACCCTCGTGGTCAGGTTGATCGTGCTCCGGCGTGGTCAATAACCCTCGGAAGTTGGTTTAGCGATTGCTAAGGCGTGACGTCTCGCACGTTCGTAGTCGGATCGTCAAGGTCGACTCCCATAGAAAATGATAGCCACCATCTCATCGAAACATCGGGACACCTTTGCCTCTATCAAGTGGTATCAGATTTCCAGGTTGTTCGGTGAGATTTTACAGTTTTTCGTAGATTAGATCGAGTCGTTTCTTCATACCTACAGTCCACGAAAAAGCCACAAAAAATTAGGGTTAGCCATCATATCCGAACCAATCTGAGCCTTTGCATAATTTTTTAGGGTTTTGCTTGTGGAATTTGCGGTTGCATCGTCGTGTCAAGTTGCTGGTCTTAGAGTCTAGTCTTTTAGAGTTTCGAGTTCTGGTCATAAGTTGTCACGCCGCCATCATCATCGCCCCTGCAATCTACCACCACTGCTTATCCGCCACCGATCCGTCTCCATATACCATCACCAATCTGTATCCATATACCACCTCAATCCGTATCCATATACCACCACCAATCCATATCCATATACCACCACCAATCTGTATCCATATACACCACCGCTGCCATATCCTACCACCATATATCCACCACCAATCCGAGTTCTTTCATATTAGGTTTGTTTTCGAGATCCATCTAATTTCCGTTTCGTGTTTCCTTGCCTGAGTAGGTCTCGGGAAAAAAAGTCTGGAGACCCCCGGCAGTTTTTAGGCCAAAATTTTCGCAGGCAAATTTTTTTCCCTATCCTATTTTTAGGTTTTTCTGAGTCTTTTGAGCCACGTGCCATCATAGTGATTTTTTGTCGCACTTTTTCGTCGTCGCTGCCCTGATTTCCGAAAAAAAGAGTGAAAAAAAAATTTCGTGCCCATCCTATCAGTTTGACGAGGGAAGAGTTTTGAGACACTCGCCATTATAGTAATTTTCGCAAAAAAAAAGGGAGCGCAAAAAAAAAGAGGAGCGCACAAAAAAAAAGCGAAAAAAAAAGTTCCAGAGTGTGCTTTTCCCTTATTTACGTGCAGCGCCGTGATTTTGTTAGTGTTCTAGGCTCGCGTCTCTAGCACGGTCTAGCCTAGGACCAGCACAGTACCGTCGTTGAGCGTTTATTCAACTTTGCATCTCTGAATTGATTATTGCTGACCCTTTTTGCTACCATACTATAAGCCTTCCCAGCTCCACATACCTCTACGTCGTGCGTTTGACTCTCCCTGGCAATCGCTCTATCCAAGCTTTTGAGAGTTTTGACTACAACGGTTGCCGATCACCGCCTGCTGCTGGGTAAGAACTGGTAAGAATTTGAGATTTGCTTGACGGATTTGTGACACCCGCCACCACCACCTCTTGTTAGTATTCTGTAGGATCATATTCTTGTGTGTTTTCTATTGTTGCTAACCATGGCAGGATCACAAGCCGACGAGACTGACTGGGAGAACATGACGAATCAGGAGTTGCATGATAAATTTCAGCAAATGATGAATGGACAGGTGCAGGATGTGCTAAACAGATTTGAAGAGGCCATGGAGAAGATAGATGACATGGAGAAGACGTTCGAAACAAAGCTCGATGAACAGGTTTAATGAATTGCTCGCGCGTCTTCCACCACCACCACCGGCTGCACCTAACGCACCTCTACAACAACAACAACGACGACTACCTACACATCGTGAAACAGCCCTCCGCCGAGCGAGCCGTCTCCCTCTTGCACCTGGCCAAACTGTTGGTGCTGCTGTTGCTACTTCTGTGGCTCCTGCTGCTGATGCGGAGGAGGATGATTTTGCTGGCGATTACGAGGATGAGGTTGATCAAAATCAGAACTACGTGCCACCACCAGCACAGCAACCATCAGGTCGTCCACATGCAAATAATGGCAATGGTAGGGCTCACCCTCAGGTACGAGATCATGACCATCTCCCTAAACTAAAATTGAATATTCCACCATTTGAGGGTAGATATGTTCCTGATATATATCTTACTTGGGAGTTAGAAACTGAACAACGATTTACATGTTTACAATATCCCGAGGAGAGACGTGTTCCTGCTGCTGTTTGTGCATTCACTAGTTTTGCATGTGTTTGGTGGTCTGAGCATTGTAGATTATATCCCATTCCTGCTACTTGGGCTGCTTTGAAAACTGCTATGCGTACTCGTTGGGTTCCACCATATTATCAACGTGAATTACTTCAAAAATTGCAGCGCTTAAGACAGGGAAAAAATTCTGTAGAAGAATATTATCAGGAATTACAAACTGGCATGATTAGATGTGGTATTGTTGAGGAGAATGAAGCTATGCTTGCACGTTTTATGGGTGGATTAAATAGAGAGATTCAGACGATTCTAGAGTATAAGGAGTATACTAATATCACTCGTTTATTCCATCTTGCTTGTAAAGCTGAACGTGAAGTGCAGGATCGACAGGCATTGGCGCGGACTAACTTTTCTGCAGGTCGACCTTCTTCATGGACACCACGTGCATCATCTACTTCCACACGTTCTGCTTCACCGGCGCCTCCGTCGGCTGCCACCTCCAACCGTGATACAATAAAGCAGGCACAATCACCACTATCTGCCAAGAGCACACCTTCTGGGCCTGCAAAGAGCTCTTCTTCATCCATGGCATCAACAGGGCAGACACATGATATTATTTGTCGACGTTGCAAGGGTGGAGGTCATTATGCGAGAGAATGCCCATCTAAGCGTGTGATGATTGTTACCGAGGATGGTGGGTATGAGTCCGCTAGTGACTATGATGAGGAGACTTTGGCTCTTATTACACGTGACGAACACGGTGGAGACGATTCTGATCATGAGACGCAATACATGGCTCCTGAAGATGCTGACAGGTATGAATGTTTAGTTGCTCAACGTGTTTTGAGTGTGCAGGTTACACAAGCTGAGCAAAATCAGAGGCATAATTTGTTCCATACAAAGGGAGTTGTGAAGGAACGTTCTGTTCGCGTGATCATAGATGGAGGGAGTTGCAACAACTTGGCTAGCATCGAGATGGTGGAGAAGCTATCTCTCACCACAAGACCACATCCACATCCTTACTACATCCAATGGTTCAACAACAGCGGCAAGGTTAAGGTAACACGTACTGTTCGTGTGCATTTTAGTATCTCTACATATGCTGATTATGTTGATTGTGATGTGGTACCTATGCAAGCATGTTCCTTATTACTTGGTAGACCATGGCAATTTGATAAAAATTCTATTCACCATGGTAGAAACAATCAGTATACTCTTGTTCATAAGGATAAAAATATTACTTTGCTTCCTATGACTCCTGATTCCATTTTGAAAGATGATATTAATAGAGCTAATAAAGCAAAACAGGAGAAAACTAAGAGTGAAAATCAGATTGTGGCAAAAGAATTTGAGCAACAAATGCAGCCTAATAATAATAAACAATCTAGTGTTGCTTCTGAAATTAAATTGAAAAGTGCATGTTTACTTGCCACCAAATCTGATATTGATGATCTAGATTTTAGCAAATCTGTTTGCTATGCTTTTGTGTGCAAAGAGGCATTATTTTCATTCGAGGACGCGCCTTCCTCTTTGCCTCCTGCTGTCACTAACATTTTGCAGGAGTTCGCCGACGTCTTTCCACAAGACGTGCCACCGGGATTACCACCTATTCGCGGGATTGAGCATCAAATTGACTTAATTCCCGGTGCATCATTACCCAACCGTGCACCATACCGTACCAATCCAGAGGAGACGAAGGAGATTATGCGTCAAGTACAAGAACTGCTCGACAAAGGTTATATACGCGAATCCCTTAGTCCTTGTGCTGTTCCTATTCATTTTAGTGCCGAAAAAGGATGGTACGTCGCGTATGTGCGTTGATTGTAGAGGCATTAATAATATTACTATTCGTTATCGTCATCCTATTCCTAGGCTAGATGATATGCTTGATGAATTGAGTGGCTCTACAATATTCTCCAAAGTTGATTTGCGTAGTGGTTACCATCAAATTCGTATGAAATTGGGAGATGAATGGAAAACAGCATTTAAAACTAAGTTTGGATTATATGAGTGGTTAGTCATGCCTTTTGGGTTAACTAATGCACCTAGTACTTTCATGAGGTTAATGAACGAAGTTTTACGTGCTTTCATTGGACGATTTGTGGTAGTTTACTTTGATGACATATTGATTTATAGCAAATCTTTGGAGGAACATTTGGAACATTTACGTGCTGTTTTTATTGCTCTACGTGATGCACGTTTGTTTGGTAACCTTGGAAAGTGCACCTTTTGCACCGACCGAGTATCTTTTCTTGGCTATGTTGTTACTCCACAGGGAATTGAAGTTGATAAAGCCAAGATTGAAGCTATTGAGAGTTGGCCGCAGCCCAAAACGGTCACACAAGTGAGGAGTTTCCTTGGCCTCGCTGGTTTCTATAGGCGTTTTGTGAGAGATTTCAGCACCATTGCTGCACCTCTCAACGAGCTTACAAAGAAGGATGTACCTTTTGTTTGGGGTACCGCACAGGAAGAAGCCTTCACGGTATTGAAAGATAAGTTAACACATGCTCCTTTACTCCAACTTCCTAATTTCAATAAGACTTTTGAGCTTGAATGTGATGCTAGTGGAATTGGATTAGGAGGTGTGTTATTACAAGATGGAAAACCTGTTGCATACTTTTCTGAAAAATTGAGTGGGCCTAGTCTGAACTATTCTACTTATGATAAAGAATTATATGCTCTTGTTCGGACCTTAGAAACATGGCAACATTATTTATGGCCCAAGGAATTTGTTATACATTCTGATCATGAATCTTTGAAACACATTAAAAGTCAAGCAAAACTGAACCGTAGACATGCTAAATGGGTTGAATTCATTGAGACTTTCCCTTATGTCATTAAACACAAGAAGGGTAAAGAAAATGTTATTGCTGATGCCTTGTCTCGTCGTTATACTATGCTTTCACAACTTGACTTTAAAATATTTGGTTTGGAGACCATCAAGGATCAATATGTTAATGATGCTGAATTTAAAGATGTATTGCAGAATTGTAAGGAAGGGAGAACTTGGAACAAGTTCGTTCTTAACGATGGATTTGTGTTTCGTGCTAACAAGCTATGCATTCCAGCTAGCTCCGTTCGTCTTTTGTTATTGCAGGAGGCGCATGGAGGAGGATTAATGGGACACTTTGGCGTCAAGAAGACGGAGGATATACTTGCTACACATTTCTTTTGGCCAAAGATGAGACGGGATGTTGAGCGTTTTGTTGCTCGCTGCACTACCTGTCAAAGAGCTAAGTCACGACTCAATCCTCATGGTTTATATATGCCTTTGCCTGTACCTAGTGTTCCTTGGGAGGATATATCTATGGACTTTGTTTTAGGTTTACCTCGAACAAAGAAGGGGAGGGATAGCATATTTGTTGTCGTGGATAGGTTCTCGAAAATGGCACACTTTATACCATGTCATAAAAGCGATGATGCTGTTAATGTTGCTGATTTGTTCTTTCGTGAAATTATTCGCTTACATGGTGTGCCAAATACTATTGTTTCAGATCGTGATACTAAATTTCTTAGCCACTTTTGGAGATGTTTATGGGCTAAGTTGGGGACTAAGCTGCTTTTTAGTACTACTTGTCACCCCCAAACTGATGGACAAACTGAAGTAGTCAATAGAACATTGTCTACTATGCTTAGGGCTGTTTTGAAGAATAACAAGAAAATGTGGGAAGAATGCTTGCCTCATATTGAATTTGCTTATAATCGTTCATTGCATTCTACTACTAAGATGTGCCCTTTTGAAATTGTGTATGGTTTCCTACCTCGATGCACCTATTGATTTGTTGCCTCTTCCATCTTCGGAGAAGGTTAATTTTGATGCTAAAGAACGTTCTGAATTGATTTTAAAAATGCATGAGTTAACTAAGGAAAACATTGAGCGTATGAATGCTAAATATAAACTTGCTGGAGATAAGGGTAGAAAACATGTTGTGTTTGCACCTGGAGATCTTGTTTGGTTACATTTGCGTAAGATAGATTTCCTAATCTGCGCAAATCAAAGCTAATGCCACGTGCTGATGGTCCTTTTAAGGTTTTAGAGAAAATAAATGATAATGCATATAAACTTGAGCTACCTGCAGATTTTGGGGTTAGTCCCACTTTTAACATTGCAGATTTGAAGCCTTATTTGGGTGAGGAAGATGAGCTTCCGTCGAGGACGACTTCGTTTCAAGAAGGGGAGGATGATGAGGACATCAATACCATTGTTACACCCACAGCCCCTACTGTTACATATACTGGACCAATTACTAGAGCTCGCGCACGCCAATTAAATTACCAGGTACTTTCGTTTCTTGGTAATGATTCTAATGTTCATGAGATTATGATGCTGCCTAAATTGGATACATTTGTTTTGCTTACAAATGAAGGTCCTAGCTTGGAGAAGGATGAACATTGGAGCAAGAACACGAATGGAGTTGATGGCATGCGCAAGGGGATCAAGAACGGAGTTACAAGTGATGATTTCAGGACTTTGAAGCCGCCATAAGGAGTGCATGAAGCCTTGGACGAAATATACAAGATGCCACTTCATAATATTCGTCCATAGGGCTATTCTAGGTGCTGCGTCACCTTATTAATGGGCCAGGCCCATGTAATTTCGAAATACTTAAGTATAGGCTATTTTTAGAGTCCGTATGTGTGGGGAAACAAGAGTTAGGGTTGGTTTCGGACCCCACCCTCAAGGGCCACGAAATTCCCCTCTCTTCCTCCATATATACAGCCCTTAGGGCGTCGTTTAGACTTGGGTTTTGTTTAGATTAAAAGTTCGCCATAGCTGCAACTTCGCGTACTTCGTTTGTGTCCAACGACCAGACCAAGACGTCACAGAACCCCACCTTGATCAATAAAGCTTTCATCTTATATTCGCAATATCCAGATTGCAATCTCAGTTTCTTGCTTGTTCTTCGTTTGCTCGCAGGAAACAGGCCCTCGTGGTCAGGTTGATCGTGCTCCGGCGTGGTCAATAACCCCTCGGAAGTTGGTTTAGCGATTGCTAAGGCGCGACGTCTCGCACGTTCGTAGTCGGATCGTCAAGGTCGACTCCCACAGAAAACGATAGCCACCATCTCATCGAAACATCGGGACACCTTTGCCTCTATCATGGATTTATCGGAAAGAATAACTTTGAGGTGGTTTTGTACCCTACAAGCAATTTCATCTTATGTTCTCCACGATAGGAACTTTGGAGTGACTCTTTGTCGCACGTTGACGGATTGCCATACGATTTGATTATGTTATCATTGTTGAGAGACTTTGCACTAGTGAAACTATGAACCCTAGGCCTTGTTTTCAAGCATTGCAATACCATTTTTGCTCACTTTTTTACTTGTACCTTGCTGTTTTTATATTTTTAGATTAAAAAACCCATATCTACTATCCATACTACACTTGTATCACCATCTCTTCGCCGAACTAGTGCACATATACAATCTACCGTTGTATTGGGTGTGTTGGAACACAAGAGAATCTTTGTTATTGGGTTGCAGGGTTGTTTGAGAGAGACCATCTTCATCCTACGCCTCCCACGGATTGATAAACCTTAGGTCATCCACTTGAGGGAAAATTGCTACTATCCTACAAAACTCTGTTCTTGGAGGCCCAACACGAGTCTACAAGAAGAAGGTTGCATCGTAGACATCAAGCTCTTTTCTAGCGCCGTTGTCAGGTAGGTGAGTGCTTGAAGGTATATCCTTAGATATTGCAATTTAATCTTTTAGTTTCTTTTTTTATCACTAGTTTAGTCTATAAAATAAAACTACAAAAAATGGAATTGAGGTTGCGTCATATGCTTCATCTTTTTAATGTCTTCCGTGAAAATGATGGAAAGGAAAATTCTGCTCAAGTGTTAGAAGAAGAAGTCAATAAAACGTTTTGCACTAAATATTTGAATGATGAGCATGATTGCAATGTTGTTAGTATGAATTATTTGAATATACATGATGCTAATTATATGCAAAGCCATAAGCTTGGTGATGCTATGTTTGATGAAGATGATATTTTTCGTCCCCCAAGTTTTGATGAGCAAATTTATTATGATGATAGCATGCCTCCTATTTATGATGATTACATTGATGAAAGTGGGTATGGAAGAGTGTCAACTCTAGGTAATGATCCCACTATTTTGGAGGGTGTTGAATCTTATTATATTTATGAAAGTTGATTTGGAGAGGTCATGACTTTGTTTAGTGATGAATCCATTATTTTTGAAGATGATTCAATTGATTATGAGAACAGAGTTGCTATCTATGATGATTATTGTGATGACATGTATGCTATAAAGAAAAATGATAACCATGAAACTTTTCATCATGATTTTAATTTTCAATTGGATTATGCCTCACATGATAGTTATTTTCTTGAGTTTGCTCCCACTGCTATTCATGATAATAAATTTGCTTATGTGGAGAGTAATAAAAATTCTATGCTTATGTATCATGAAAAGAATGCTTTATGTGATAGTTGAATTCATTCATGATGCGACTGAAAATTACTATGAGAGAGGAACATATGCTTTTTCATATTGCAATAATATCAAGCTTCCTCTCTATGTGTTGAAATTTTTGAAGTTGAACTTGTTTTGCCTTCCTATGCTAGTTGATTCTTGCTCCCAAAAAATATTTGCTCACAAAATCCCTATGCATAGGAAGTGGGATAGACTTAAATGTGCTAGTCATATGCTTAATGATGCTCCCATTATGTTTCAGTTCTTATCTTTTATGTGAGCATCATTGAAATTGTCATGCCTAGCTAGAAAGGCATTAAAGAAAAGCGCTTGTTGGGAGACAACCCAACATTTACCCCTACTTTTTTTGTGTGTTCACATGATTAATCTACCGTAGTAATCATGTTTTATAGCTTTTGTTTCAATAAAGTGCCAAGTAAAGCCTCTGGGATAGTGTGGATGATAGTTGACTTGATTCTGTGCAAAAACAGAAACTTTTGTGCCCAGTAGCAGAATTGTTTAAAATTAATGGAGCGTCAAAAAATTCTAATTTTTTTACAGATGATTGATATACAAATTGTCTATGTTGTCCTAATGTTTCAGAATTTTTGGAGTAATAGAAGTTTGGTTGTTGTTCAGATCATTACAGACTGTTCTGTTTTCAATGCATAGTTTGCTTGTTTTCTAGTTTCTATGGCTTATATTTCTCAATATAAAATGTAGAAATGATATGTTATAGTAGGAATTGTGTGAGAACAACTATAAATCTTATCTTGATAGTACCAAAGTGAATGATTTGTCTTTATCATACTAACCCATCTCATGAAGTTCCGTTAAGTTTTGTGTGATTGAAGTTTTCAAGTTTTTGGTAAGATATCGATGTGAGGAAAACAAGGAGTGAAAATACCCTAAGATTGGGGATTCCCAAGGCACCCCAAGGTAATATTCAAGGAAGATCCAAGCAACTAAGCTTGTGGATGCCCCGGAAGTCATCCCATCTTTCGCCATCATCATTATCGGTAACTTCACTTGGAGCTATATTTTTATTTGTCACATGATATGAGTTTTTATTGGAGCGTCATTTTATTTCATTAGTATTCGCTTGCTGCTATTTAGAGTAATGTTTTGCATCTTTTAGTCCAATAAAAAGGTCAAGTATAGCCTTTGCCAGGCTTATTTTGCAAGTCTATATGTTGTAGTTTTGAAAACAGAAAGTTTTCTATCATTGTTTGAATATTTGTGAATAGTCAGAACATTATAAAATCTTGAAATTTTTACAGAATGAGCTGGTAATTTTTCAAAAAAATTTGGAGTTAGGGAAGTATGATTCCTCTTGCATTCTTTAAAGATTGTTCTGTTTAGACAGATTGCTGTTATGTTTGCATATGTTTGCTTGTTTGATGATTCTATTTGAGATAGGAGTATTAAATATGCAGAGGCATTTAGTATGCAATGTAAAATTATAATTTTAGTGATTTTCTATAGTTGAGAATGATAAGGCTTTTCATTGATTTGTACTAACTTATCTCACGAGTTCTTGTAGAGTTTTGTGTGGATGAAGTTTTTAAGAATTAGGGAAACCGTGATATGAGAGGAATTAAGGAGACACAAGAGCTCAAGCTTGGAGATGCCCAAGGCATCCCTAGTTAATATTTCTAGAATTCTCAAGCATCTAAGCTTGGGGATGCCCCGGTTGGCATCCCACATTTCTTCATCAACAATGATCGGTCAGTTTTGGTTGAGCCTAAGTTTTTGCTTCTTCACATGATATGCGATATCCGTGGAATGTCATTTTATTTTGTTTTCCTTGCTGTTTGAATAAAATACTTAAGACCTAAAATTCTTAAATTATAGAGAGTCTTCACATAGCTACTTAATTATTTGACTACTCATTGATCTTCACTTATATCTTTTTGGAGTAGTTTATCAGTTGCTCTAGTGCTTTACTTATATATTTTTAGAGCACGGTGGTGGTTTTATTTTGAAGAAATTGATGAACTCTCATGCTTCACTTATATTATTTTGGGAGTCTTATAAGTAGTATGGCAATTTGCTTAGGTTGTGAATTTAGTCCCAATGTGATGGGCATCCAAGAGGGATATAATAAAAACTTTCATGAAGAGCATTGAATATATGAGAAGTTTGATTCCTTGCATTTGTTTTGAGATATAAAGATGGTGATATTAGAGTCATGCTAGTGAGTAATTGTGGATTGGTAGAAATACTTGTGTTAAAGTTTGTGATTCCCATAATATGCATGTATGGTGAACCGTTATGTGATGAAGTTGGAGCATGATTCATTATTTGATTGTCTTCCTTATGAGTGGCGGTCGGGGACGAGCGATGGTCTTTTCCTACCAATATGTCCCCCTAGGAGCATGCATATTAGTACTTTGATTTGATGGCTAATAAATTTTTGCAATAAGTATGTGATTTATTTATGACTAATGTTGAGTCCATGGATTATACGCACTCTCACCCTTCCACCATTGCTAGCCTCTCTAGTACCGCGCAACTTTCGCCGGTGCATTAAACCCACCATATGCCCTTCCTTAAAACAGCCCCCATACCTACGTATTATGGCATTTCCGTAGCCATTCCGATATATATTGCCATGCAACTTCCACCATTCCGTTTATTATGACACATACCATCATTGTCATATTTCTTTTCATGATCATGTAGTTGGCATAGTATTTGTGGCTTGACCACCGTTCATATTTTTTATACATGTCATGTGACGCTTGCATAATTAAGCTACAGTAACCCCATCCTAGTGATGCCACCTCACCATGATTTCTCATGTTAATCTCGCGTTGATCCAATCCGGTTCAAATTCAAATTTAAAATAAAGTCAAACGATTAAAGTTTACAAAAATCAAAACTAAAGTGTTCGAAAGGTGCCAAATAATCCATATGAAGTATTTGTGGAGAAACCACGGCTTTATAAGGTATTTAAATGTTCTAATATAAAATAATAGTAGTTAAAACAATTATTTGAATGACTTAAATAATTATTTTATTGTGGACTATTTTAATTATCTACCAAAATTATTATGACAAAAGAGTATTTAGAGATACTAATTTAGGAATTAATTATATATTTTATAAGACTAAAATAGTTTGGAAAGTTAAATAAAGTAGTAAAAGAAAATTAAATCGTCAGATAAAAAGAAAAGGGGAATAACCCCCCCCCCCCTTTCTAGATCGAGATCGGGGGCAACAACCGCGCATCCACCGCCCGTCGTCGGCACTGCCCCGACCCCATCGTTGCTCGTCACCAACCGCTGCCCGATGCCACCTCGTCGCCGCCACGTCTCCTCTTTCCCTCTCGCTCGCCGCATGCCCTGACCACGCTCGCCGCACACGATCGCGCTGGGCCGTGCGCCGTGCCCCTGGACGCACGTTGCGCCGGCCTGCGCCTCTTCTGACCGCCGCGCCCAGCCACCCCCTTGCACACCCCGCACCGTCTCGCTTCGTTTCGCCCTACTCGCCCCGCCGCAACCGCCCACTGTGCGGGCCGCCTGCCCATGTCACGTCCGCTTCTGCGCCCCAGCTCGCTATGCTCGCCGCCACACCCCGCCCGCGCACGAATCACGCCGCCTCGCCATGGCCGCTGGTCCGGCTTAACCGCATGCCCCTGCGGCCTACTGGCCTCCCCAGTCATTGTCGTCCGCTCCACCCTGCCAGGTAGGCGCCCACACCAGCACGCCCGTTAGCGCCCGCCCCATTTGGCCCTTGGACCAATGACGACGGACCCCATGCCCCTGAAACGAAAACGAAATTAAAAAAGAAAGATAAATAAATTAAAATTAACTTAGTTAATTAATAAATTTATTAATTAAGTTTTCTTAATTAATTGAACATTAATTAACCTAACTAATTAGTCTAACTAATCACGTTAGTTAACTAGGCAGACAATGACGGGGGGCCCACCCCTGTTGACCAGTCAAACTTTGGTTGGTCAACTGGGACCCCATGGGACCTCATGTCAGCCAATGTACATTTTTGTTTGCACCATGCTAGGTACATCTAGAAATTTGACATTTAATTTTTGAATTAAAATAATTTAGAAAATGAATTAAAACTTTGAAATTAATATAAAATAATTCATAACTCGGATGAAAATACTTTGTACATGAAAGTTGCTCAGAAAGATGAGACGAACCCGAATATGTGGTCCATTCATCTGCCACACGTCCTTAGCATAGCGACCATGGAACCGTCCCTCTCCGATACGACAATCCAAAAATTTCTCACACCGACAATACTTTCTCGGATGTTTCCCCCCTTCAGCAGTAGTACCTACTACTGCGTCAGGTCACCCCTAACACCGCATATTGCCATGTTATGCTTTGTGCGTCTTTGATTGCTCTTGTATTTATTGTTTCTTCCCCCTCTTCTCTTCAGTAGACTTCGAGTCCGAGGCCACTACTGCTGCCCCGATTGACTACGGTGTTGACGACCCGTCCTACTCTGCCGAGCTTCCAGGCAAGCAAACCCCCCTTGATCAACCAGATATTGCCCACTTTCTTCTCTCTTATTCTTTCATTAGGTTTGCTACTATTGTTGATTCGATAGCTCCTATTCTGTTGCATAGCCTGTCATTGTTGCTATTGTTGTTACCTGTACCTGCAATCCTAAATGCTTAGTATAGGATGCTAGTATTCCATCAGTGGCCCTACATTCTTGTCCATCTGCTATGCTATATTATCAAGCCATGGTCACTTCAAGAGGTGATCACGGGTATATTGATACATACATACTATAGGTTACATGATGTGACTAAAGTCAGGTCGGCTCATAGAGTACCCGCAAGTGATTCTGATGTGGGGGCTGAAAGGATAGGTGGTTCCATCCAGGTAGTGGTGGGCATGGGTTCCCGACGGCCCCTAAGTTTACTTTGTGGTGGAGCGACATGGCAGGTTTTGACCACCTAGGAGACAGGAGGGCCTGGTCCCCGTTGGCGTCTGCGGTTACTTCAAATAGCATGATTAACGAAATTGGGTATTTGATCTGAGTTGGCCATAGGCCTATACACACTAACCACCACACGGGAACAGTTATGGGCACTCGACATCGTAGTATCAGTCGAAGCCTCCTAGACGTCAGCGGTTGAGCGCCGTGTGCAGGATGGGACTAGAACGCCTGCTCTTGTATTAGGGGGGCTAGGTCTGCTTCCGGCCGCCCTTGCAACTTGCAGGAGTGCAAAGGGCGATGGGCCCAAGACATCTGCATGCTTAGGATTTAGAACGGCGTGCTAACCTCTCGGTTACGCCTAGGTAGGGCTGCGATGTGTTGATCTTCTGAGGCCGGGCATGACCCAGGAAAGTGTGTCTGGCCAGAGGGATCGAGCATGTTGGGTAATGTGGTGCACTGATAACCAACAAGTATAGGGGATCACAACAGTTTTCGAGGGTAGATTATTCAACCCAAATTTGTTGATTCGACACAATGGGAGCCAAAGAATATTCTCTAGTATTAGCAGCGGAAAAGTAAATAAGCGAAGAACAATATGTGGAAAGCTCGTAGGCAATGGATCAGTGATGGAGAATTATGCCGGATGCGGTTCATCATGTAACAGTCATAACCTAGGGTGACACAGAACTAGCTCCAGTTCATTGATATAATGTAGGCATGTATTCCGCACATAGTCATACGTGCTTGTGGAAAATAACTTGCATGACATCTTTTGTCCTACCCTCCCGTGGCAGCGGGGTCCTTACGGAAACTAAGGGATATTAAGGCCTCCTTTTAATAGAGAACCAGAACAAAGCATTACACATAGTGAATACATGAACTCCTCAAACTACGGTCATCACCGGTAAGTATCCTGATTATTGTCACTTCGGGGTTAACGGATCATGACACATAATAGGAGACTATAGACTTGCAAGATAAGATCAAGAAGACTCATATATTGATGAAAACATAATAGGTTTACATCTGAAATCATGGCACTTGGGCCCTAGTGACAAGCATTAAGCATAGCAAAGTCATAGCAACATCAATCTCAGAACATAGTGGACACTAGGGATCAAACCCTAACAAAACTAACTCGATTACATGATAAATCTCATCCAACCCATCACCATCCAGCAAGCCTACGATGGAATTACTCACGCACGACGGTGAGCATCATGAAATTGGTGATGGAGGATGGTTGATGATGACGATGGTGATGGCGACGGATTCCCCTCTCCGGAGCCCCGAACGGACTCCAGATCAGCCCTCCCGAGAAGTTTTAGGGCTTAGCGGTGGCTCCGTATCGTAAAACACAATGATTTCTTCTCTCTGATTTTTTTCTCCCCGAAACACAATATATGGAGTTGGAGTTGGAGTCAGAGAGGCAACAGGGGCCCACGAGGTAGGGGGCGCGCCCCCCACCCTCATGGAGAGGTGGGGGCCCCCCTGGCCTTCATCTTTTGCAGGTATTTTTCTTATTTTCTGAAAAGTGGCTCCATGAAGTTTCAGGTCATTCCGAGAACATTTGCTCCTGCACATAAATAACACCATAGTAATTCTGCTGAAAACAGCGTCAGTCCAGGTTAGTTCCATTCAAATCATGCAAGTTAGAGTCCAAAACAAGGGCAAAAGTGTTTGGAAAAGTAGATACGTTGGAGACGTATCAACTCCCCCAAGCTTAAACCTTTGCTTGTCCTCAAGCAATTCAGTTGACAAACTGAAAGTGATAAAGAAAAACTTTTACAAACTCTGTTTGCTCTTGTTGTTGTAAATATGTGAAGCCAGCATTCATGTTTTCAGCAAAGATTATAACTAACCACATTCACAATAACGCATAGGTCTCAAGTTTACTCATATCAATGGCATAATCAACTAGCGAGCAATAATAATAAATCTCGGATGACAACACTTTCTCAAAACAATCATAATATGATATAACAAGATGGTATCTCACTAGCCCTTTCTGAGACCGCAAAACATAAATGCAGAGCACCTTTAAAGACCAAGGACTGACTAGACATTGTAATTCATGGTAAAAGAGATCCAGTCAAGTCATACTCAATGTAAACTAAAAGTAATGAATGCAAATGACAGCGGTGCTCTCCAACTGGTGCTTTTTAATAAGAGGATGATGACTCAGCATAAAAGTAAATAGATAGGCCCTTCGCAGAGGGAAGCAGGGATTTGTAGAGGTGTCAGAGCTCGGTTTTGAAACATAGGTGAATAATATTTTGAGCGGTATACTTTCATTGTCAACATAACAACCAAGAGATGGCGATATCTTCCATGCTACACACATTATAGGCGGTTCCCAAACAGAATGGTAAAGTTTATACTCCCCCTTCCACCAACAAGTATCAATCCATGGCTTGCTCAAAACAATGAGTGCCTCCAACTAACAAGAGTCCCAGGGGGAGTTTTGTTTGCAATTATTTTGATTTAGTTTGCATAAAGCATGGGACTGGGCATCCTAGTGACCAGCCATTTATCTTGTGAGTGAGGAGCGGAGTCCACTCCTCTTGAGAATAATCCGCCTAACATGGAAGATACAGACAGCCCTAGTTGATACATGAGCTATTCGAGCATACAAAACATGATATTTATTTGAAGGTTTAGAGTTTGGCACATGCAAATTTACTTGGAACGGCAGGTAGATACCGTATATAGGTAGGTATAGTGGACTCATGTGGAATAACTTTGGGGTTTAAGGGATTGGATGCACAAGCAGTATTCCCGCTTAGTACAGGTGAAGGCTAGCAAAAGACTAGGAAGCGACCAGCTAGAGAGCGACAACAGTCATGAACATGCATTAAAATTAATCAACACCGAATGCAAGCATGAGTAGGATATAATCCACCATGAACATAAATATCGTGAAGGCTATGTTGATTTTGTTTCAACTATATGCGTGAACATGCGCCAAGTCAAGTCACTTAAATCATTCAGAGGAGGATACCACCCTATCATACCACATCATAACCATTTTAATAGCATGTTGGCATGCAAGGTACACCATTATAACTCATAGCTAATCAAGAATGGCACAAGAAATTATGATCTCTAGTTGTCATTGCAAACATGTTTATTCATAATAGGCTGAATCAGGAACGATGAACTAATCATATTTACAAAACAAAAGAGGTCGAGTTCATACTAGCTTTTCTCATCCCAATAAGTTCATCATATAATCATCATTATTGCCTTTCACTTGCACGACCGAATAGTGTGGATAATAATAATAATAATAATAATAGTGCACGTGCATTGGACTAAGCTGGAATCTGCAAGCATTCAATAAACAGGAGAAGACAAGGCAATATGGGCTCTTTTGTCAGATAAACAATAATGCATATAAGAGCCACTTCAACAATTTAATCATGGTCTTCTCCTGTCAACCCCTAAAGAAATGAAAAGAAATAAAACTATTTACATGGGAAAGCTCCCAACAAGCAAAAGAAGAACAGGAAATATTTTTGGGTTTTCTTTTTAATTACTACTACAAGCATGGAAAGTAAATTAATTAAAAGCTACAACTAATTTTTTTGGTTTTTTCTTAAGGTTTATTAAACACACAAGAAGAAAGCATAAAAGGGAAATTAAACTAGCATGGATGATACAATGAAAAAGTATGAGCACCGACATCTAGCAATGAGTGTGTGAACATAAATGTAATGTCGGTGGGAAATACATACTCCCCCAAGCTTAGGCTTTTGGCCTAAGTCGGTCTATGGCCACGGCTAGCCTGGCGGATATCCATAATAGTAGCTGGGGTTGTACTGCGATGCAGCGGCTATCGCCTGCTGAGCTGCAGCGTGGCGACGAGCAGCCTCCTCTCTCCTCTCGTACTCATCTGCCTCCTCTCTGGTGATAGTATATCTTCCTCTTGCCTGATAATCAAAGAAGGCAGGAGCAGGGAGAGTAATACGGACAGCACGTCATCTGT
Organism: Triticum urartu; assembly: GCF_003073215.2. NCBI lineage: Eukaryota > Viridiplantae > Streptophyta > Magnoliopsida > Poales > Poaceae > Triticum > Triticum urartu. The sequence goes on along the minus strand of NC_053027.1, from coordinate 354,805,516 downwards.
CAAAGATTAGTCGATACTGGAGAGGTGATTCGTTCCTCTCAACAAACTGGTGGTGAACCATAGCATTAAAATCTAGATAAGCAGGTGGTAATTCAATATCATCTTCGCGTATATCTATACCAAGAAAATTAGCTATGCGGGTTGCATAAATTCCTCCAAAGAAATCTCCATTATATCTGTTAAGGTGCAACCTACGTGCAACAATGGCTCCCAAATTATATGATTGGTCTCCTAACACAGCACTCCTAAGAATACTGAGGTCAGGGACACACATGTGACATGCCTCATCTTTACCATTGATGCATCTACCTATGAAGAGACCAAAATAATGTATAGCAGGACAGTGAATGCTCCCTATGGTTTCTTGTGTAATATCTCCAGATTCTCCCACAGTTATGCTAGCAAGAAAATCTCTAAATACAGATTTTCGAGGATCCCTTATACTACCCCATTGTGGAAGTTTGCATGCAGTGGTAAAATCCTCTAAGTCCATAGTGTAAGATTTATCATAAAGGTCAAACAGGGCAGTTGGAGAATTACGTGAAGTTGAAAATTCAAACCTCCTCACAAAGGAACTAGTGAGATTGTGATACTGGCTGCACTTCTCTTCCTAGAAGCTCACAAGATCAGTGTTACGCAAATACGCGTTAAATTCTTCTTTAATTCCTGCTCGATCCATAAAGCTCTCAGAAGGCCATTCACAAGGACGCACTAGAGCATTTCTTGGTGGCTCTTTGTTAGCATCACGCATTGCAAGCCTGGGTCCTTGCTTCCTTGAGGAGCCACCTTGGAACATTTTCCTAAGCATATTTCTTCCTCTGAAAAATTCTGAATTTTTTTTGTAACCTCAAAATAAAAGTAAACCAAACTCAATAATATTGATAGTAACTACTCCTACAAGTGCCTAGGGCCTATATCATGCATCAAAACTACTTTTGACCATATAAATTTGACATGCAAGCTCAAGAACAGGGTCACCTAAGCAGCAAAAATTTGCAATGAATAAAGCACTAGAACAAAAACTAATTGGGTCAATGGAGGAGTCACATACCAAGGAACAATCTCCCCAAGCAGTTTTGTGAGAGGTGCTTTTAGCAAGGAGATCAAAAATGGCAGCAAGATGAGCTTGGACTCGGGTTTGAGCTAGTTATTCGTGTTTGTGGGAGGAAGATGAAGTGTGTGGGTGCAGGAATAAGTGGAGGAGGGCCACCGTGGGCCCATGAGGCAGGGGGGCACACCTAGGGGGGTAGGGCACGCCCTCCACCCTCATGAGTAGGTGGTTGAACCCCCTGGTGTGTTCTCAGTTCCATAAATCCTCAAATATTCTAGAAAAAATCATATTTAAATTTCAGGGCATTTGGAGAACTTTTATTTTCGAGGTATTTTTATATTGCACGGATAATCAGATAATAGACATAAACATATTTGTTTTTATTTTATTTAATATAAATATCAGAAAGTAAAAGTGGGGTACAGAAGGTTGTGCCTTCTAGTTTCATCCATCTCATGATCATCAAAAGGAATCCACTAACAAGGTTGATCAAGTCTTGTTAACGAACTCATTCCGAATAACATGGAACCGGAGAAATTTCGAATAACACTATGTTACCTCAATGGGAATATGCACATCCCCAATAATAAGAATATCATATTTCTTCTTGACGGTAGGAAGAGGTAATTCAAAACCTCCAAATATAATCGATGGAATTTTTCCAATAGAGTTGATACTATGAACTTGAGGTTGTTTCCTCGGAAAGTGTACCGTGTGCTCATTACCATTAACATGAAAAGTGACATTGCCTTTAGTGCAATCAATAACAGCCCCTGCAGTATTCAAAAAGGGTCTTCCAAGAATAATAGACATACAATCGTCCTCGGGAATATCAAGAATAACAAAGTCAGTTAAAATAGTAACGTTTGCAACTACAGCAGGCACATCCTCACAAATACCGACAGGTATAGCAGTTTATTTATCAGCCATTTGCAAAAATATTTCAGTAGGTGTCAACTTATTCAAATCAAGTCTACGATATAAAGAGAGAGGCATAACACTAACACCGGCTCCAAGATCACATAAAGCAGTTTTAACATAATTTCTTTTAATGGAGCATGGTATAGTTGGTACACCGAGATCTCCAAGTTCCTTTGGTATTCCACCCTTAAAAGTATAATTAGCAAGCATGGTGGAAATTTCAGCTTTCGGTATCTTTCTTTTATTTGTAATGATATCTTTCATGTACTTAGCATAAGGATTGGTTTTGAGCATATCAGTTAATCGCATACGCAAAAAGATAGGTCTAATCATTTCAGCAAAGCGCTCAAAATCCTCATCATCCTTTTTCTTGGATGGTTTGGGAGGAAAAGGCATGGGTTTTTGAACCCAAGGCTCTCTTTCTTTACCATGTTTCCTAGCAACAAAGTATTTCTTATCATATCGTTGATTCTTTGATTGTGGGTTATCAAGATCAACAGCAGGTTCAATTTCTATATCATTGTCATTACTAGGTCGAGCATCATCAGGAACATTATTATTAATATTATCACTAGTTTTAGGTTCATTACCAGATTGAGTTTCAGCATCAGAAATAGAAATATCATTTGGATTCTCAGGTGTTTCAACAATAGGATCACTAGAAGCATGCAAAGTCTTATCATTTTTCTTTTTCTTCCTTTTAGAAGGACTAGGTGCATCTATTTTATTTCTCTGAGAATCTTGCTCAATTCTCTTAGGGTGGCCTTCAGGATACAAAAGGTTCCTAAGTCATTCTACCAGTTCTAGTAGCCACTCTAACATCATTATCATTATCTTTACTATTCAATTCATTGAGCAAATCATTTTGAGCTTTAAGTACTTGTTCTACTTGAGTGGTAACCATAGAAGCATGTTTACTAATAAGTTTAAGTTCACCTTTAACATTAGCCATATAATCATTTGAATTGTATTTCAATTGTCTACCAAAATAAGCATTGAAATCTTCTTGCTTAGCCATAAATTTATCAAACTCATCTAACCATGGGCTAGCAAACTTAGTAAATGGGATTTCAGCTTTATCATATCTATAGAGAGAATTAACCTTTACTAACTGTGTCGGGTTATCAAGACCAAGAGTTTCTTCAATAGGAGAAGGATTCAGATTATATGTTTCTTCAACAGGTGGTAAATTAAGACCATGTATTTCTTCAATAGGAGGTAAATTCTTAACATCTTCAGCTTTAATACCTTTTTCTTTCATAGATTTCTTTGCCTCTTGCATATCTTCAGGACTGAGAAATAGAATACCCCTCTTCTTCGGAGTTGGTTTAGGAATAGGCTCAGGAATTGGCTACGGAGGTGTCCAATTATTTTCATTTGTCAACATATTGTTTAATAGAATTTCAGCTTCATTCGGTGTTCTTTCCCTGAAAACAGAACCAGCACAACTATCGAGGTAATCTCTGGAGGCATCGGTTAGTCCATTATAAAAGATATCAAGTATTTCATTTTTCTTAAGAGGATGATCAGGCAAAGCATTAAGTAATTGGAGAAGCTTCCCCGAAGCTTGTGGGAGACTCTCTTCTTCAATTTGCACAAAATTATATATATCCCTTAAAGCAGCTTGTTTCTTATGAGCAGGGAAATATTTAGCAGAGAAGTAATAAATCATATCCTGGGGACTACGCACACAACCAGGATCAAGAGAATTAAACCATATCTTAGCATCACCCTTTAATGAGAACGGAAATATTTTAAGGATATAAAAGTAGCGAGTTATCTCATCTTTAGTAAACAGGGTAGCTATATCATTCAATTTAGTAAGATGTGCCACAACAGTTTCAGATTCATAACCATGAAAAGGATCAGATTCAACCAAAGTAATTATATCAGGATCAACAGAGAATTCATAATCCTTATCAGTAACACAGATAGGTGAAGTAGCAAAAGCAGGGTCAGCTTTCATTCTAGCACTTAGAGATTTCTTACTCCATTTAGCTAATAACCTTTTGAGTTCATTCCTATTTTTGCAAGCTAAATAGCGAAAGAAGCTTCTTGATCAAAAACATACCCCTTAGGAATAACAAGTGATTCTTCATCATCACTTTCATCAGTATCATCAGATTCAATATTTTCAATTTCCATAGCCCTAGCAATTTGTTCATCAAGAAAATCACTAAGTGGCACAGTAGTATCAAGCATAGAGGTAGTTTCATCATAAGTATCATGCATAGCAGAAGTGGCATCATCAATAACATGCGACATATCAAAACGAATAGCAGAAGCAGGTGTAGGTGTCGCAAACTTACTCATAACATAAGGTGAATCAAGTGCAGAGCTAGATGGCAGTTCCTTACCTCCCCTCGTAGTTGAAGGATAGATCTCGGTTTTTGGATCTCTTAAGTTCTTCATAATGATAAGCAGATATATATCCCAAGTGACTCAAAGAATAGAGCTATGCTCCCCGGCAACGGCACCAGAAAATAGTCTTGGTAACCCACAAGTATAGAGGATCGCAACATTTTTCAAGGGTAGAGTATTCAACCCAAATTTGTTGATTCAACACAAGGGGAGCCAAAGAATATTCTCAAGTATTAGCAGCGAAAAAGTAAATAAGTGAAGAACAATATGTGGAAAGCTCGTAGGCAATGGTTCATCATGTAACAGTCATAACCTAGGGTGACACAGAACTAGCTCTAGTTCATTGATATAATGTAGGCATGTATTCCTAACATAGTCATACGTGCTTGTGGAAAAGAACTTGCATGACATCTTTTGTCCTACCCTCCCGTGGCAGCGGGGTCCTTACGGAAACTAAGGGATATTAAGGCCTCCTTTTAATAGAGAACCGGAACAAAGCATTAACACATAGTGAATACATGAACTCCTCATACTACGGTTATCACCGGTAAGTATCCCGATTATTGTCACTTCGGGGTTAACGGATCATAACACAGAATAGGTGACTATAGACTTGCAAGATAAGATCAAGAACACTCATATATTGATGAAAACATAATAGGTTTAGATCTGGAATCATGGCACTCGGGCCCTAGTGACAAGCATTAAGCATAGCAAAGTCATAGCAACATCAATCTCAGAACATAGTGGACACTAGGGATCAAACCCTAACAGAACTAACTTGATTACATGATAAATCTCATCCAACCCATCACCGTCCAGCAAGCCTACGATGTAATTACTCACGCACGGCAGTGAGCATCATGAAATTGGTGATGGAGGATGGTTGATGATGACGATGGCGACGGATTCTCCTCTCCGGAGCCCCGAACGGACTCCAGATCAGCCCTCCCGAGAGGTTTTAGGGCTTGGCGGTGGCCCCGTATCGTAAAACGCGATGATTTCTTCTCTCTGATTTTTTTCTCCCCGAAACACAATATATGGAGTTGGAGTTGGAGTCGGAGAGGCAACAGGGGGCCCACGAGGTAGGGGGCAGGCGCGCCCCCCACCCTCGTGGAGAGGTGGTGGGCCCCCTGGCCTTCACCTTTTGCAGGTATTTTTCTTATTTTCTGAAAAGTGGCTCCATGAAGTTTCAGGTCATTCCGAGAATGTTTGCTCCTGCACATAAATAACACCATGGTAATTCTGCTGAAAACAGTGTCAGTTCGGGTCAGTTCCATTGAAATCATGCAAGTTAGAGTCCAAAACAAGGGCAAAAGTGTTTGGAAAAGTAGATACGTTGGAGACGTATCATGCACCCCTACAGGGAAGATTGATCTATTCGAATAGCCGTGTCCACAGTAACAGGACGACCCAGAGTTGTATTCTGACCTCATGACAACTAGAACCGAATACTTAATAAAACACACCCAGATAAGTAACTTAGACAACCCGATGATTTCTCTCTCACAAGGTGACGAGGAGAGGATCGTCGGGTAGGATTATGCTACTTGGTTAACTTACCAGCTACTCTCTTCTACATGCTTCAAGATGGAAGCTGCCAGAAGCGTAGTCTTTGATAGGACTAGCTTTCCCCCTCATATTCTGGCATTCTGTAGTTTTTCCCACATATATTACCCCTTTATATAGATACTAATGCATATGTAGTGCAGATCCTTGCTTGCGAGTACTTTTTATGAGTACTCATGGTTGCTTTGCTCCCCCTTTTCCCCCATTCCTTTCTTCTCAGTTGATGCAACAAGATTGTGGATTCCAGGAGCCAGATGCCATCGTCAACGACTACTACTACCCCGACGGAGGCTACTACTACATGGAGGCCGTTGATGACCAAGAGTAGTTTAGGAGGATCCCAGGCAGGAGGACTTGCCTTTTTGATCAGTATCCCTGTTTGTGCTAGCCATCTTATGGAAACTTGTTTAACTTATGTCTATACTCAGATAGTATTGCTTCCGCTGACTATTGTGCTTTCGAGCTTATGTATTTCAGCCCTCGAGGCCCCTGGCTTGTAATATCAAGCTTGTATGATTTTAGTTTGTGTCTAGAGTTGTGTTGTGATATCTTTGTTGGAAATATGCCCTAGAGGCAATAATAAAATTATTATTATTATATTTCTTGTTCATGATAATTTTCTATTATTCATGCTATAATTGTGTTATCCGTAAATCATAATACATGTGTGAATACATAGACCATAACATGTCCCTAGTGAGCCTCTAGTTAACTAGCTCGTTGATCAACAGATAGTCATAGTTTCCTGACTATGGACATTGGATGTCATTGATAACGGGATCACATCATTAGGAGAATGATGTGATGGACAAGACCCAATCCTAAGCATAGCACAAGATCGTGTAGTTCGTTTGCTAGAGCTTTTCCAATGTCAAGTATCATTTCCTTAGACCATGAGATCGTGTAACTCCCGGATGCCATAGGAGTGCTTTGGGTGTACCAAACGTCACAACGTAACTGGGTGACTATAAAGGTATACTACAGGTATCCCCGAAAGTATCTGTTGGGTTGACACGGATTGAGACTGGGATTTGTCACTCCGTATGACCGAGAGGTATCTCTGGGCCCACTCAGTAATGCATCATCATAATGAGCTCAATGTGACCAAGTGTTTGGTCACGGGATCATGCATTATGGTATGAGTAAAGTGACTTGCCGGTAACGAGATTGAACGAGGTATTGGGATACCGAAGATCGAATCTCGGGCAAGTAACATACCGATTGACAAAGGGAATTGTATATGGGATTACTTGAATCCTCGACATCGTGGTTCATCCGATGAGATCATCGAGGAGCATGTGGGAGCCAACATGGGTATCCAGATCCCGCTGTTGGTTATTGACCGGAGAGTCGTCTCGGTCATGTCTGCGTGTCTCCCGAACCCGTAGGGTACACTTAATGTTCGGTGATGCTAGGGTTGTAGAGATATTAGTATGCGGTAACCCAAAAGTTGTTCGGAGTCCCGAATGAGATCCCGGACGTCACGAGGAGTTCCAGAATGGTCCGGAGGTGAAGAACTATATATAGGAAGTCCAGTTTCGGCCATCGGGAAAGTCTCGGGGGTCACCGGTATTGTACCGGGACCACCGGAAGGGTCCCGGGGGTCCACCGGGTGGGGCCACCTATCCCGGAGGGCCCCATGGGCTGAAGTGGGAGGGGAACCAGGCCCTGGTGGGCTGGTGCACCCCCCATGGGCCTCCCCCTGCGCCTAGGGTTGGAAACCCTAGGGGTGGGGGGCGCCCCACCTGACTTGGGGGGCAAGTTCCCCCTTGGCCGCCGCCCCCCCTTGGAGATGGGATCTCCTAGGGCCGGCGCATCCCCTAGGGGCCCTATATATAGTGGAGGGGAGGGAGGGCAGACGCACCCAAGTCCCTGGCGCCTCCCTCTCCCCTCGTAACACCTCTCCCTCTCGTTGGAGCTTCGCGAAGCCCTGCCGAGATCACCGCTGCTTCCACGACCACGCCGTCGTGATGTTGGATCTCCATCAACCTCTCCTTCCCCTTGCTGGATCAAGAAGGAGGAGACGTCTTCCCCAACCGTACGTGTGTTGAACGCGGAGGTGCCGTCCATTCGGCGCTCGGTCATCGGTGATTTGGATCACGATGAGTACGACTCCATCAACCCCGTTCTCTTGAATGCTTCCGCTCGTGATCTACAAGGGTATGTAGATGCACTCCCCTCTCCCTCGTTGCTAGATGACTCCATAGATTGATCTTGGTGATGCGTAGAAAATTTTAAAATTCTCCTACGTTCCCCAACAATGGCATCATGAGCTAGGTCTATGCGTAGTTTCTATGCACGAGTAGAACACAAGTTGTTGTGGCCATTGATTTTGTCAATTTACTTGTCGTTACTAGTATTATCTTGATTCGACGGCATCGTGGGATGAAGCGGCCCGGACCGACCTTACACGTACGCTTACGTGTGACTGGTTCCACCGACTGACATGCACTAGTTGCATAAGGTGGCTAGCGGGTGGCTGTCTCTCCCACTTTAGTCGGATCGGATTCGATGAAAAGGGTCCTTATGAAGGGTAAATAGAAATTGGCATATCACGTTGTGGTTTTGGCGTAGGTAAGAAACGTTCTTGCTAGAAACCTATAGCAGCCACGTAAAAACTTGCAACAACAATTAGAGGATGTCTAACTTGTTTTTGCAGCATGTGGCATGTGATGTGATATGGCCAAAAGGATGTGATGAATGATATATGTGATGTATGAGATTGATCATGTTCTTGTAATAGGAATCACGACTTGCATGTCGATGAGTATGACAACCGGCAGGAGCCATAGGAGTTGTCTTAATTTATTTATGACCTGCGTGTTAACATAAACATCATGTAATTACTTTACTTTATCACTAACCGTTAGCCATAGTAGTAGAAGTAATAGTTGACGAGACAACTTCATGAAGACACGATGATGGAGATCATGATGATGGAGATCATGGTGTCATGCCGATGACGACGATGATCATGGTGCCCCGAAGATGGAGATCAAAAGGAGCAAAATGGTATTGGCCATATCATGTCACTATTTGATTGCATGTGATGTTTATCATGTTTCACATCTTATTCGCTTAGAATGACGGTAGCTTAAATAAGATGATCCCTCACAATAATTTCAAGAAAGTGTTCCCCCTAACTGTGCACCGTTGCGAAGGTTCATTGTTTCGAAGCACCATGTGATGATCGGGTGTGATAGATTCTAATGTTCGAATACAACGGGTGTAAGCCAGATTTACACACGCAATACACTTAGGTTGACTTGACGAGCCTAGCATGTACAAACATGGCCTCGGAACACGGAAGACCGAAAGGTCGAACATGAGTCGTATAGAAGATACGATCAACATGAAGATGTTCACCAATGATGACTAGTCCGTCTCACGTGATGATCAGACACAACCTAGTTGACTCGGATCATGTATCACTTAGATGACTAGAGGGATGTCTGTCTGAGTGGGAGTTCATTAAATAATTTGATTAGATGAACTTAGTCTAAAAACCTTTGCAAAACGTCTTGTAGATCAAATGGCCAACGCTCATGTCAACCTCAACTTCAACGCGTTCCCAGAGAAAACCAAGCTGAAAGATGATGGCAGCAACTATACGGACTAGGTCCGGAACCTGAGGATCATCCTCATAGCTGCCAAGAAAGCATATGTCCTAGAAGCACCGCTAGGTGAAGCACCCATCCTAGAGAACCAAGACGTTATGAACGCTTGGCAGTCGCGTGCTTATGATTACTCCCTCATTCAGTGCGGCATGCTTTACAGCTTAGAACCGGGGCTCCAAAAGCGTTTTGAGCAACACAGAGCATATGAGATATTCGAAGAGCTGAAAATGGCTTTCCAAGCTCATGCCCGGGTCGAGAGATATGAAGTCTCCGACAAGTTCTACAGTTGTAAGATGGAGGAAAATAGTTCTGTCAGTGAGCACATACTCAAAATGTCTGGGTTGCACAACCGCTTGTCCCAGCTGGACATTAACCTCCCGGATGAGGCGGTCATTGACAGAATCCTTCAGTCGCTCCCACCTAGCTACAAGAGCTTTGTGATGAACTACAATATGCAGGGGATGGTGAAAACTATTCCCGAAGTATTTTCAATGCTGAAATCAGCGGAGGTGGAAATCAAAAAGGAACATCAAGTGTTGATGGTCAATAAAACCACTAGTTTCAAGAAAGGCAAGGGTAAGAAGAACTTCAAGAAGGACGGCAAGGGAGTTGCCGCGGCCGGTAAATCAGTTGCTAGGAAGAAGCCAAAGAATGGACCCAAACCTAAGACTGAGTGCTTTTATTGCAAGGGAAAGGGACGCTGGAAGCGGAACTGCCCCAAATACTTAGCGGACAAGAAGGCCGGCAACACTAAAGGTATATGTGATATACATGTAATTGATGTGTACCTTACCAGTACTCATAGTAGCTCCTGGGTATTTGATACCGGTGCGGTTGCTCATATTTGTAACTCAAAACAAGAGCTGCGGAATAAGCGGAGACTGGCGAAGGACGAGGTGACGATGCGCGTCGGGAATGGTTCCAAGGTCGATGTGATCGCCGTCGGCACGCTACCTCTACATTTACCTACGGGATTAGTTTTAAACCTCAATAATTGTTATTTAGTGCCATCTTTGAGCATGAACATTGTATTTGGATCTCATTTAATACGAGATAGCTACTCATTTAAATAAAAGAATAATGGTTGTTCTATTTATATGAGAGATATGTTTTATGGTCATGCCCCCATGGTCAATGGTTTATTCTTAATGAATCTCGAACGTGATCTTACACATATTCATAGTGTGAATACCAAAAGATGTAAGATTGATAATGATAGTCCCACATATCTGTGGCACTGCCGCCTTGGTCACATCGGTGTCAAACGCATGAAGAAGCTCCATACATATGGACTTTTGGAGTCTCTTGATTTCAAATCATTTGACACGTGCGAACCATGCCTCATGGGTAAAATGACCAAGACCCGTTCTCCGGAACAATGGAGCGAGCAACCAACTTATTGGAAATTATACATACTGATGTGTGCGGTCCAATAAGCGTTGAGGCTCGCGGTGGCTATCGTTATGTTCTCACTCTCACTGATGACTTAAGTAGATATGGGTATGTCTATTTGATGAAACACAAGTCTGAGACCTTTGAAAAGTTCAAGGAATTTCAGAATGAGGTAGAGAATCAACGTGACCGAAAGATAAAATTCTTACGATCAGATCGTGGGGGAGAATATTTAAGTCACGAATTTGGTACGCACTGAAGGAAATGTGGAATCGTTTCAAAACTCACGCCGCCTGGAACACCTCAGCGTAACGGTGTGTCCGAACGTCGTAATGGCACTCTATTGGATATGGTGCGATCTATGATGTCACTCACTGATTTACCGCTGTCATTTTGGGGATATGGTCTAGAGACAGCTACATTCACTTTAAATAGGGCACCGTCTTAATCCGTTGAGACGACACCGTATGAATTATGGTTTGGGAAGAAACCCAAGCTGTCGTTTCTAAAAGTTTGGGGATGCGATGCTTATGTCAAGAAACTTCAACCTGAAAAGCTCGAACCCAAGTCGGAAAAATGCGTCTTCATAGGATACCCTAAGGAAACCATTGGGTATACCTTTTACCTCAGATTCAAAGGCAAGATCTTTGTTGCCAAGAACGGGTCCTTTCTGGAGAAAGAGTTTCTCTCGAGAGATGTAAGTGGGAGGAAAGTAGAACTCGATGAAGTACTGCCTCTTGAACCGGAAAGTAGCGCAGATCAGGAAGATGTTCCTGTGGTGCCTGCACCGACTAGAGAGGAAGTTAATCATAATGATCAAGGTACTTTGGATCTAGTTGCTGCTGAACTTCGAAGGTTCACAAGGACACGTTCCACACCAGAATGGTATGGCAACCCTGTTCTGGAAATCATGTTGTTAGACAACGATGAACCTTCAAACTATGAAGAAGCAATGGTGGGCCTAGATTCCAACAAATGGCTTGAAGCCATGCAATCCGAGATAGGATCCATGTATGAAAACAAAGTATGGACTTTGACAGACTTGCCTGATGATCGGCGAGCGATAGAGAATAAATGGATCTTTAAGAAGAAGACGGACGCAGATGGTAATGTTACCATCTATAAGGCTCGACTTGTCGCTAAGGGTTATCGACAAGTTCAAGGGGTTGACTACGATGAGACCTTCTCACCCGTAGCGAAGCTGAAGTCCGTCCGAATCATGTTAGCAATTGCCGCATACTACGATTATGAGATATGGCAAATGGATGTCAAAATGGCATTCCTTAACGGCTTTCTTAAGGAAGAATTGTATATGATGCAGCCGGGAGGTTTTGTCGATCCTAAGAATGCTAACAAGGTATGCAAGCTCCAGCGCTCCGTCTATGGGCTGGTGCAAGCATCTCGGAGTTGGAACACCCGCTTTAATGAAATGATCAAAGCGTTTGGCTTTATGCAGACTTATGGAGAAGCCTGCGTTTACAAGAAAGTGAGTGGGAGCTCTATAGCATTTCTCATATTATATGTGGATGACATACTTTTGATGGGAAATGATATAGAACTTTTGGACAGTATTAAGGCCTACTTGAATAAGTGTTTTTCAATGAAGGACCTTGGAGAAGCTGCTTACATATTAGGCATCAAGATCTATAGAGATAGATCGAGAAGCCTCATAGGTCTTTCACAAAGCACATACCTTGATAAGATATTTAAGAAGTTCAATATGGATCAGTCCAAGAAGGGGTTCCTGCCTGTGTTGCAAGGTGTGAAATTGAGCTCAGCTCAATGTCCGACCACGGCAGAAGATAGAGAAAAGATGAGTGTCGTCCCCTATGCCTCAGCCATAGGGTCTATCATGTATGCCATGCTGTGTACCAGACCTGATGTAAACCTTGCCGTAAGTTTGGTAGGAAGGTACCAAAGTAATCCGGGCATGGAACACTGGACAGCGGTCAAGAACATCCTGAAGTACCTGAAAAGGACTAAGGATATGTTTCTCGTATATGTAGGTGACGACGAGCTCGTCGTAAAGGGTTACGTCGACGCTAGCTTCGACACAAATCTGGATGACTCTAAGTCACAAACCGGATACGTGTATATTTTGAATGGTGGGGCAGTAAGCTGGTGCAGTTGCAAGCAAAGCGTCATGGCGGGATCTACGTGTGAAGCGGAGTACATGGCAGCCTCAGAGGCAGCGCATGAAGCAATCTGGATGAAGGAGTTCATCACCGACCTAGGAGTCATACCCAATGCGTCGGGGCCGATCACTCTCTTCTGTGACAACATTGGAGCTATTGCCCTTGCCAAGGAGCCCAGGTTTCAAAAGAAGACCAGGCACATCAAGCGTCGCTTCAACTCCATTCGTGAAAATGTTCAAGATGGAGACATAGATATTTCCAAAGTACATACGGATCTGAATGTCGCAGATCCGTTGACTAAACCTCTTCCGCGAGCAAAACATGATCAACACCAGGACTCTATGGGTGTTCGATTCATCACAATGTAACTAGATTATTGACTCTAGTGCAAGTGGGAGACTGTTGGAAATATGCCCTAGAGGCAATAATAAAATGACTATTATTATATTTCTTATTCATGATAATTGTCTATTATTCATGCTATAATTGTGTTATCCAGAAATCATAATACATGTGTGAATACATAGACCATAACATGTCCCTAGTGAGCCTCTAGTTAACTAGCTCGTTGAGATAGTCATGGTTTCCTGACTATGGACATTGGATGTAATTGATAACGGGATCACATCATTAGGAGAATTATGTGATGGACAAGACCCAATCCTAAGCATAGCACAAGATCGTGTAGTTCATTTGCTAGAGCTTTTCCAATGTCAAGTATCATTTCCTTAGACCATGAGATCGTGTAACTCCCGGATGCCGTAGGAGTGCTTTGGTGTACCAAACATCACAACGTAACTGGGTGACTATAAAGGTATACTACAGGTATCCCCGAAAGTATCTATTGGGTTGACACGGATCGAGACTGGGATTTGTCACTCCGTATGACCGAGAGGTATCTCTGGGCCCACTCGGTAATGCATCATCATAATGAGCTCAATGTGACCAAGTGTTTGGTCACGGGATCATTCATTATGGTACGAGTAAAGTGACTTGCCGGTAACGAGATTGAACGAGGTATTGGGATACCGACGATCGAATCTCGGGCAAGTAACGTACCGATTGACAAAGGGAATTGTATACAGGATTACTTGAATCCTCGACATCGTGGTTCATCCGATGAGATCATCGAGGAGCATGTGGGAGCCAACATGGGTATCCAGATCCCGCTATTGGTTATTAATCGGAGAGTCGTCTCGGTCATGTCTGCGTGTCTCCCGAACCCGTGGGGTCTACACACTTAAGGTTCGGTGATGCTAGGGTTGTAGAGATATTAGTATGCGGTAACCCCAAAGTTGTTCGGAGTCCTGGATTAGATCCCGGACGTCACGAGGAGCCTTGCCGAGATCACCGCTGCTTCCACCACCACGCCGTCGTGCTGTTGGATCTCCATCAACCTCTCCTTCCCCTTGCTGGATCAAGAAGGAGGAGACGTCTTCCCCAACCGTACGTGTGTTGAACGCGGAGGTGCCGTCCGTTCGGCGCTCGGTCATCGGTGATTTGGATCACGACGAGTACGACTCCGTCAACCCCGTTCTCTTGAACGCTTCCGCTCGCGATCTACAAGGGTATGTAGATGCACTCCCCTCTCCCTCGTTGCTAGATGACTCCATAGATTGATCTTGGTGATGCGTAGAAAATTTTAAAATTCTGCTACATTCCCCAACAATCTTCCCATGAGACCCTGATATTGGTCGTACTCATTTGCATGCATGATTAGGGTACGGTCAAATCGGGGGCGTCACAAGTTGGTATCAAAGCTGACTGCCTATAGGGACCTCCTTTCCAACTCCTTGGCTAAAGTTGAGTCTAGTCATTGAAAAGCTTTTACTAACATGGCTATGTGGCTTACGGGCCCACGTCGCCATTGGGTGGTATTAGGATCTTTTATTCCTTGTCTATACTCTGGGACACTGATCTCTCTTCTATTTGGGTTAAATAATTTTGCTAAAAATCTAACTTTAGGTTCTCGAAAATACTCTCTTGGAGAGCCCCTCACTCCAGATGATCGCTTGCTGGACCAGAAGATTCCGAAGATACTGTCCGAAGTTCTCTCGAGAATCTGTGCCCGTCGCTTTTTGCAATCCCGTACCACCGATATATCTTTATGGATAAATCCAAACATATGTCGTTCTTACTTTCATTCCCATCTGCTCTTTTTATTATAAGATGCATCGAATTATTCTACGACTTTCTAAGAATCCCTTGTGACACTGCTTTACAGGTCTTTGTCGCACGAATACCCCTACGAATAATTCCTCACACTTATCAAGGATTCGTTCATCCTCAGTTGTTCATGTGTTTCACAAAATTCTTTGGAATACTATTCGGTTTTCGGAAAATCCTCAGCAGCCATATGGTTAATTCCATATTTCTAGTAATCTCCGTTGACATCCTCTGTCACTATCATTTTAAGTTCCTTGATTCAATATGTTGCGGATGCTCACAATCCTCAATCAGATTCTAGAATTCATCCTTCCGGATAAGACGTCATTTTAAAACATGAGATGGTTCTTGACTAATCAAATTTGCGTCGTTTGTACCCCTAAGCTTACTAAACTTATCCATCCTTAATCAGAGCATTTGCTTATGATCCCTTGATTTGAAAATCATAATTCTTTACATTTGAGCTTTGAATTAGTTAGTTGTTTCTATAATCTGACCCCCTTGCATTATTTCTTCTTCTGGTTGAGTACTGTTACTCACATTAGATCCTTTGCGGTCTGCTAGATCCTTTGGTGGATTATTATCTGACCGTTCATGCATATTCTAAAAAACCTGAGTTCTTCCCTTGATACATAATGCCATTGGTAAATCCTATTATCTAATTTGGCCAACCATGCTCTGCTTTCGAGCTGGTGATATTTACTCTTGAAGCTTGAGGTATATGTTTCTAAGATGCCCTGATGGGTTGAACCTATACCTTCCCTAAAAACTATATGAACCCGAAGGTTTTCACAAGTCATACCCTTCTGGTGTTTTACCAGATAATTTTCTACCATAGAACTTCTTCGAGGACGAGAAGTGAATGAAAGGTTATGCATTGGAGAATTGGGACTCGACCTTGAACTTTGATTTCATGCCCATGGACATGATGTAGATCCTATCATGGAAGCTTCTTGTAATAATAACTATTTCCTTGATATAATATCATCTGGTATCTGTGAATTGATCATTTGCAATCATGGTTTCGACCATATTTTCTACTTGATTCCATTTCCCAAACAAGGTAAAGCACTTGTCTTCTGCAAAATAGTACATCTCCGAAACCCCTATTTTGATCTTCCTTCGAGTATTACCCTCCGGTATCTTGAGAATATCAAGGAACTATGTTGCTTCCTATGAGTCTTCATCTAGCATTGCTTCTAACCAATTTTAGATTTCCCCCGGGTTCTGAGTTATTAGTCACCTGAGAACACCAATAAGTGAATCGATTCCGCACTCTGATTCAATAACTCTAAGTAATTTTAGTTGCTTATGAGTTTAATAATCCTTTAAGTCATTCCTAGCCTGATCGCTTATATAATTACCGTGCTAAATTTTAACGGTGCTACCTGGTCCTTCGTCCCAGAGCACAAAATTTTGACAATGAGCTAAGCCTACATCGATCTTCCTTGTCATATCGTATTGCCTTGAGCAACAAGCTTGATTCTGAGTTTGTGTCGAATCCGTGGTTCCAATAACCCCTTGCTTCATGATTGCTTTTGCTTGGTGTCATCAATGATCGATTACATCCTCATGAAACCTCTCAACTAAATATCTGGCCTCATCAATGTTCTGAGCTCTTCCAGAATAACAATCGAATTCTAGATGAGAATACCATACTTGCCCCTTGATGATTTGTGTTATCAACGGCAACTTTATTGCCCTCTCTCTGACATAAAATTGTTCATGTTTTGTGTAGTACCTTGAGTTTCTTTCTATCCATCTTGTTTTATAATCTACCTTGGATTATTACCATCTTTTATGTCAAGAATGTTGTGGGAATTTCACTATGTCTCGAGAATTCTTGATACAAGTGATACTTATCACCATCACCATTATTTCCTTGGTCCCCATGTTGTTTCTAACCGGAATGCTGACAAATGGACTGAGAGGTGTAATTTCAAAACTTATAGCAAACCTATTGCTTGGAGTTTGTCGGATTCAGGGCTCCGCAAACCCTTCAGAGGTCTGAACACTGGGGTGCGCATGAAGAACACTCTCTCCCTAGCTCGCTCGCTAACGATCCCACGGCCTAGCTCGACGAACCTAAAGAACGATAGACACAGAGATTTATCCTGGTTCGGGCCACCTTGCGGTGTAATACCCCATTTCATCTTTGTGGTGGATTGCCTCGAGGGGCTGAGGATGAACTAGTCCAGTGGATGAACAGCCCCAGGAGGTGAGGTGTTCTTGAGCTCGATGAGCTGGTGGATGTAGGGATGGTCCGAATCTTCCTCTACGGTGATGGCTAAGTACTATTTATAGTGGCCCTAGTCCTCTTCCCAAATGTTAGGCGGGAAGGGATCCTACAACGGCCAATTTCGAAGGGAGACAACTAGTACAAGTTATCCTGACAAAAGTAGTCTTCGCCTGCAATGGCTCTGGTGATGACGCTGTCGTGGGCTCCGCGATGATCTCTGTCATGCCATCCTGGCAGTCTTGGTCTTGTTGCACCGATATGGAAACCTTTTCCTGATTCCTCGGGACTCCGCGCCTATGCTTGCCTCCTTAGCACCAAAGAGGAAACTGGTATGATGCGCCCGCTGGCGCCCTCCTAGCCTTGGTCATCATGGCTCACGTCATGTGGACCTCGCGAGGTGCACCCTTTCTTGATATCTCCCCTCCTCGGGAGCCAGCCTAGCGCGGCTTCTCCCATGGAGGTCTTGGTGTCATCCGCCTCGCGAGGCTCGGCCCCTCGTGAGGGTCTTGTGTTGTTGTTGCTGGAACTGGGCCGTACCAGGCCACTAGCGGAGCCACGCCACGGGCCGCAGGTAGGAAAGTGTGGGCACCCCCGGTCCCAGAACGTCGATAGTAGCCCCGGGCTCAAGGCGTGCTCGAACTTGGCTTCGAGGCGAAGCCAAAGGGCAAGTGTAGAGTGCCGGGGGCTCCAACCGCCTGTGGCCTTGGTCGATGTGTGGCGATTGACTGGACGTGGGCATCTGTTAGGACCCTGACCCTAAGTCACACTGATCAAGCATGTAACACATCATATCACTTTGCTGCCTCACGCACGGTATTCCCACGGGTGCCACCTTACCTGGCCTGGGACCGTTTGCGCCTTTTGGCTCACGTATATGATAGTGTCACTAGCATCTATATGATAGAGAACCCGGGACGACATGACTAGTCACTGGTGCGCGTCGGTCCTAAACAAACAGTTTTTAACCCCTTTTCACGACGGCATATGGAACCGTCTCCAAGTGAGTGTGGGCGATAGGGGGGTCCTTCCCACACGACCCAGAAACCGTCGGGATAGGAAGCCTTGATGCATACAGTTGTCCCTGTATAACCGTTTCCGATATCTCGGATATCCCAAACGCTTCATCCTGGGACCAGCCATAAGGTGTGCCATTAGTATGTTGGGTTACTAATGGCGCATGGCTGGGTGGTGCGCCATTAATAACCTGGGACCAGCTAGATATTTTGGACAGCCACACCTACACACTCACTTTCCCCACTTCATTCCCTCCACCTCCTTCTCCAAGCTTGTCGGCTGCCTCCTCCTCCTCACCTCATTTGCACCATAGATTCATCAAAATTAAGTGGTGAAATTACCTTTTTTTGATAGGTAAGTAAGGGGAAAGCTATCTTCATGTTATAGATCTACTTTTTTTTCTCCCTAGCTCGCTCCAACAATGTGCACATGCACTTTTTGTGGCCTAGCTAGATCTATGTATGTTTGTGGTGTTGCATATGTTTGTGGTGTTGCATATATGTTTGTGTTTGTAGGTACCGGTATTTGAAATGCGATAGTTGCCAATATTTTGCCGGAATGTTGATTCATTTCCGTTTCGGCGAGAATTTTGGCACTATGCATTCTTTTTGGTCCTATTTTTAGGGAAAGTCATGCCAAATTTTTTCTTGGTTCTAAAATATCATTTTGCTCTACCACACAGGCGACCATGGTCCGCACGATGACCGAAGGCATCATGAATAGGTTTTTGAGCTCCGTGAAGGCCGAGATGCTTCAAAAGAACGAGACGGAGATAAGATGTCCGTGTCAAAGATGCAAGCTGAAGAGCCTTATTGCGGACCCGGATTCCGGGCAGGTGCGGGACCACCTGCTCTTGCGTGGTTTCATGGATGGCTATCAGTGGCAAGGTGATCAAGATGACTATGAAGTCGTCCATGGGGCCGGGCAAGAAATGAGGAAGGGCAGCAAGACAACCACCGCGGCTCGGGCAGGCGAGAAGACGAAGAATCTCCAGGACATGATCACGACGGTGATGCTGTACACAGTCATCATGTAGAAGATGCCGGACATGATTATGAGGAAGATGCCGGAGCAGACGAAGGGCATGATCATGAAGATGAAGATGCCGGCGGAGTAGACGATGATGGACCATCGATGGGCTGGGTGCAGGACCCTCATATTCAAGAGCTGCTTCTCAAGCAGACGGATAACGCATGAGCTGCCGCCCGAGAGAAAGCCAAGTTGGACCAACTGGAGATAGACGCGGTTACTCCATTGTATGAAGGATGCAGGCCCGAGGATACCCGCCTAAAAGTAACGCTCATGGCTCTAGAGATGAAGGTAAAACACAAAATGACTGACGCATGCTTCGACGAGAACATGTCATTCTGGCACGAACGTCTTCCCAAGGGGAACAAGTGCCCTACCAGTTTCGAGGAGGCGAAGAAAATCGTGTGTCCTCTGGATTTACCGCACGTGAAATACCATGTGTGCATGAACAATTGCATCATTTATCGGGACGATCACGCGGAGTCTACCATATGTCCGGTGTGCGGCGTCACTCGATACAAGAAGAGGAAGAAAGCTCCTCGAAAAGTGGTGTGGTACTTTCCGATCACTCCTCGTCTGCAGTGGTATTTTGCGGACCCTAAGGTAGCAAAGCTCCTGCGTTGGCACGCGGATAGGGAGGAGAAGAAGCAAGAAGATGACGCAAATGATCCGGAGATAAATAAAAAAGACAAGATGCTGAGTCACCCTAAGGATGGGAGCCAGTGGAAAGCGTTGAACTTTGAACACCCAGAATTTGGGAAGGATCCAAGGAACATCGTGCTGGGCGCGAGCACTGATGGAGTCAATCCGTTTGGCAGCCAGAGAAGCACACATAGCACCTGGCCTATGTTTGTGTGGATGTACAACCTTCCCCCCTGGTTGTGCATGAAGAGGAAGTACATTCACATGAGTATGCTAATTGAAGGGCTGAAACAACCAGGGAACGACATCAATCTGTATCTGGGGCTGCTGAAAGAGGAGCTAGACACGCTGTGGAAAACGCCAGCCAATACGTGGGACGCCGAAGAGAAAGAATATTTCCCTATGAGAGCTGCACTGCTCACGACTATCTCGGTTACGGATATCTCGCGGGGCAGGTGGTCCATGGATTTTCTGGATGCGTCAGGTGCATGGCTGACACAACGTATCGCTAGCTAGATAGAGATCCTAGGTCTTCGAAAACCGTGTTCATGGGACATCGAAGGTGGCTTCGCGACGATGACCCGTGGAGGAAACGCAAGGATCGGTTCGATGGTGAAACCGAACCCCGAAGACGCCCGCGTACGAGGAGCAGCGAGGAAATAGATGAGCTATTGAAAAATTGGAAAGATTGCCCACTGCCGGGAAAGAAGCAAAAGGCACCAGAGCCAGGAAAGAAGCGAAAGGCGCCAGAGCCGCTGCTGAAGGTATGGAAAACGAGGTCTGTTTTTGGGACTTGCCATACTGGAAGATCCACCGTGTGCCTCACAGCCTTGATGCCATGCATATCACGAAGAACGTGTGCTAGAGTCTGCTTGGTACCCTGCTCAACATGCCAGAGAGGACCAAAGATGGGCTGAAAGCAAGGGCAGACTTGAAATCAATGGGCATCAGGCAGGAGCTTCACGCTAATGATGTTGATGATGATGATGATGATGATGAGGTGAAGCAGGAGACAGAAAGTCGTCGCAAAGGCAAAAAGGCCAAGAAGACCGGAAATGACTACCCTCCCGCATGCTTCACTCTAAGTCAGGAGGAGATCGAGCAGTTTTTCACCTGCCTCGTAGGAGTAAAACTTCCTTACGGTTACGCGGGGAAGATAAGCAGATACCTAGACCCAGCGAAGCAGAAGTTCAGCGGGATGAAGTCTCACGACTGTCACGTGCTGATGACGCAGATACTTCCAGTTGCAATCCGTGGGATCATGGACGCGCACGTCCGTGAAACGCTATTTGGCCTATGCAACTTTTTCGATATCATCTCTCGGAAGTCGGTTGGCGTGAGGCAACTCAGAAGGCTACATGAAGAGATCGTGGTGATACTATGCGAGCTTGAGATGTACTTCCCGCCCGCATTCTTCGACGTTATGGTGCATCTGCTGGTCCATATCGTGGAGGATATCATCAAACTCGAGCTGACGTTCCTGCACAGCATGATGCCATTCAAGAAGATGAATGGTGTCATCAAAGGATACGTTCGCAACATGTCACGTCCAGAGGGAAGCATAGCCAGGGGCTTTCTGACCGAAGAGTGCATCTCCTACTACACGAATTATCTAGGCATTGAGAACCCCGTTGGTCTGCCCGTCAACAGGCACCTTGGCAGGCTCGTTGGATGGGGTCACCGTGAGGGTCGCTGCGAAATTCATGTCGACTTCGAGGGTCGACTCGCCGACTTTGAAAGAGCAAACTTAGTCTTGCTACAACACATAGACGTGGTCGATCCTTGGGTGGTAGAGCACAAAACCTTTATTGAGAAGACGTACAATGACCGAGGCCAACAGAGGACAGACGGAGATATAATCAAAGAGCACAACTCATGTTTTCATCCGAGTGAACCGTATGATGTGTATCGCACACACCTTCATCTGGCTGCCCGTTTCTTTTGTTCCTCCTCATCGCAAACAATTAATTGAACTGAACCATATGCCCTTCATCGCACACGCAACTAAAACTTGAACCGTGTTTGATGCATCCGTCATCGCAAACATTTTATACATTTCTGACGGTTTTCATACATCACCGTTTGCGATGATGGCATTGCACACAGTTTCTCGAAGGGTCTCTTAATGTAGTGTCGCGTTAGCAGCATCCTGCAGTAGTGAGTCGTAAACCCAAAGTGGCACTAACTTACAGGGATAGGCATACATGACCCAACAACGAACGTATCGGTCATCAGCACGTGAATTCGGGCTGTAGCAGCTGGGCTAACAGGACTCTGGAGAATCCGGGCTGTAGCAAGCTAACAGGACTCCGGTAGACACCGATTGACATTTCCCCGTAGGGACAGACACAAGAACAAAGAAGGACACATGCCGGCCAGCCTAAGTGTTCCGGAGTAGTAGCAAGCTACCATGGCTCAGTGGAAGCACTAGGAGACATTTCCCGATAAGAGAGGCTACCAAGGATAAACAACTAGGTTGTCGGATCCCACACATACCAAGCATTTCAAATCATACACACAATATGCTCGATATGTGCAAATACAACATGGCATCACAACAAAACTCTACAACTCAAGTACTTTATTTAGAAGACTCTGGAGAGCCATACATAACATGTTCATATAGGTAGGGGTCACATGACCCAACACTCAAGTCATACAAACATACAAGCACATGAGGCAACAAACTTGTCTGATTACAAACAACTAGAAAGCAAGATGGCTTGGCGAAGCTTGTCTATCTACATGGCCCTTCATGGCTCAGGATCACCACCTAGGTGGCAAGTCACTCGTCAACATCGAGATCTACATAGAACCCACCAGAGGGGGCGGTGTTCTTCTCTGCAATAGTTTATTAAGCAAACATGAGTACAAAGGTACTCAGCAAGACTTACATCAGATCCTACATACATGCACATCATCAACAAAGGGATAGTGGAGTTTATTACAGCAAGCCAGCTTTGACTCTTGGCTAAACTATCCTATGAGACAACAACTTGTAAATGTTTGCGCACATGAGTCCACTACTCACCACAATAATACACTACCGTGGATCCTCTTCCGTCATCCTACGAAAGGGCCATCCATGGTACTCACACTTGTCTTGAGGCTTTTAGTAGTTTCCATTTACTTGTCTATGAACTGTATCGGCAACCAAATAGTCCTTTACTGCGGACGCAGCTATTCGAATAGATGATGTTAACCCTGCAGGGGTGTACTTCTTCACACATGTTTCCTCCACTTAGCGTTTGCACACGACATGTTCTCGACAGACTTCAAGCGAAAGCCGACGTGGGTGTAGACCAAGACCTGACTAACCACACAAGTCCCCAGTCCAGGTTTATCGCCTATTCAGGTTCCATCCGCAGGGAGTCCGGCCGAGGTTTCCACTACGGCCCGAACGATGCGTACCGGGTTCTCGAGGCACCAAACGAGCGTCTTGGTACACTGGGTCACGTACCTGCCGCATCACAGCCCACCCCGCGGGTCAGCGCTGTGCACGGCCTCCAGTATTCTACAAACACCAGAAACTACTTGCAACTCCCGGACATAGGAGAAGGGCGGTTAATAAGTCGAGTAGGGTCATATTTTAGGGCCCAATGCATGGTAGTAGCTCATCTTAAATCACATATACAGATCTCAGTTCTTAGGGACGGTTCCAATGAAACAACCCACCATGTACTCCTACATGGCCTGTCATCGATACCTTTACCAAAACATGTTCAACACTTCACTCTTATCACCGACACAACCATATCACTCTAGCCCATCACCGAGATGAACAGACCTGACACAACTCTAAGCATAGCAGACATAGCAAGGTAGGAAACACAAACATGGCTCAATCAACTCCTACACACACTAGTGGGTTTCGTCTAGTTACTGTGGCAATGACAGGTCATGCAGAGGAAATGGGTTCAACTACCGCAGCACACAGCAATTTGAAACGTTATTGTGTTAAATGCTGTAAACGAGAGCAGGAACGAGAAGATGGGATTGTATCGAAATGATCAATGGGGTTGCTTGCCTGACAGGGTGGTCGAGGGGTACTGTCCTTCAGTTGGATACTCACAAATATTCTCGGGAGAAGAAACGTACCATGAAGATCACACCGGTAACACAATCAGTACATGGCGACATGCAACAATATGATGCATGCATATGACATGGCAAAATGAGTGTGTTGGGCTAATGCAACTAGGAAAGAGAAAGGTTTGAGCTTATTTGAACCAAGGGCTCAAATTCAAACTCACTTTATGGATTCAAATAGTGCATTATCATGTTTTAATCTAAACAGCAAGGTGAAGTTGTTTAATCATGCATGAAACTATGGATAGATTGGATTTTTCTGATCATTTTTCATATATAAAACTTTTCATTCTGAGCTATAGATTAATTTCTGCGATGTTTTGAAGTTTGCAACAATTTCTGGAATTTCCTGAATAAGAATAAATCCAGAAAAGGCCATTACTGCGTCAGCATTGCATCAGCACTGCGTAAGCAGGTCAACTGTGCGGTCGAGGTCAAACTGACCAGTGGGACTCACTAGTCACTGACATGGTTAGTTAACTATCTAATTAGGGTTAGTTTAGTGCTAAGCTAGGTTTGACCAAGGGGCAGGGCCCACATGTCAGTGACCCAGGGGGGTCAAATCCCTGGTCAACTGGGTCAAATCACCGACGTTTAGCCGCCGGCAACAACCAGACGCGGTGGAGGGTGCGGGTTTCGCACTCCGGAGACCAAAAGGGCAGCGGAGGGCATCTACGCGTAGCTGGAGGCAAGCCGCGTCGAGTGGTCGCGGTGGTTGGGCTCGGGGTCGCCGGAAAAGACGCCGTCGATGAGCTTGGCGGCTGCCGGAGTTTGGGCGAGCCCGAACTCGACGCTATGGTGCACGTGGAGGCGCGGGGCTAGCTCCTACGAGGCCTACGCGGTGCGATGAGTGCGTTGGGCACGGTGGTGAGGCCGTTGCGTGGCCGGAGCCACGTCGGCGGCGAGCAACAGGCGGCGACGGGTGTGGGTGTGCTTCGTGCAGTCGCTAAGATGGACGGCAGCATGAATGGAGAGGGGGAGGAGAGGCAAAAGCTCATAGCGGTCATGGCGAGCTAGGCAGCGGGGTCAGGGACGAGCTGGAGCGGGTGGGGCGGCGAAGTGGATCTCCAGCGACGGCGAGGCGAAGCGAGGTCGGTGCGGTGGCTCTGGGGCGAATGAGCGCTCGGGGCTCGATCTGCTTGGCGAAGCGGACGGTGGCGGAGCTTCTGGACATGATAGAGGCGAGGGGCCCGATCTTTCGATGAGATGGTGGCTATTGTTTTGGTGGAAATCGACTTTGACGATTAGACTACGAACGTGCGAGGACGTCGCGCCTTAGCAATCGCTAAACCAATCTCCGAGAGGTTATTGACCACGCCGGAGCACGATCAACCTGACCACGAGGGTCTATTTCCTGCAAGCAACGAAGAACAAGCAAGAAATTGAAATTGCAATCTGGATATTGCGAATATAAGAGGAAAACTTTATTGATGAAGGTGGGGTTCTGTGACGTCTTGGTCTGGTCGTTGGACACAAACGAAATACGCGAAGTTGCAGCTATGGCGAACTTTTAATCTAAACAAAACCCAAAGTCTAAACGATGCCCTATGGGCTGTATAAATGGAGGAAGAGGGGGGAATTTCTTGGCCCTTGGAGGAGGGGTCCGAAACCAACCCTAACTCTTGTTTCCCCACACATACGGACTCTAAAAACAGCATATACTTAAGTATTTCGAAAATACATGGGCCTGGCCCAATAATAAGGTGACGCATCACCTATAATAGCCTCTGGACGAAATTTATGAAGTGGCATCTTGTATATTTTGTCCAAGGCTTCATGCACTCCTTATGGTGGCTTCAAAGTCCTAAAACCATCACTTGTAACTCCGTTCTTGATCCCCTTGCGCATGCCATCATCTCCATGCTTGGTCTTGCTCTAGTGTTCATCCCTCTTATCCATGAGAGGCCCTTCATTTGTAAGCAAAACAAATGTATCCAATTTAGGCAGCATCATATTCTCATGAACATTAGAATCATTACCAAGAAACGAAAGTACCTGATAATTTAACTGGCGTGCGTGAGCTCTAGTAATTGGTCCAGTATGTATAGAGGCAAGGGTTGTGGGTGTAACAATGGTATTGATGTCCTCATCATCCTCCCCTTCTTGAAATGAAGTCGTCCTCGACGAAAGCTCATCTTCCTCACCCAAATAAGGCTTCAAATCTGCAATGTTAAAAGTGGGACTAACACCAAAATCTGCAGGCAGCTCAAGTTTATATGCATTATCATTTATTTTCTCTAACACCTTAAATGGACCATCAGCATGTGGCATTAGCTTTGATTTGCGCAAATTAGGAAATCTATCCTTACGCAAATGTAATCAAAGAAGATCTCCTGGTGCAAACACAACATGTTTTCTACCCTTATCTCCAGCAAGTTTATATTTAGCATTCATACGCTCAATGTTTTCCTTAGTTAACTCATGCATTTTTAAAATCAATTCAGCACGTTCTTTAGCATCAAAATTAACCTTCTCCGAAGATGGAAGAGGCAACAAATCAATAGGTGCACGAGGTAGGAAACCATACACAATTTCAAAAGGGCACATCTTAGTAGTAGAATGCAATGAACGATTATAAGCAAATTCAATATGAGGCAAGCATTCTTCCCACATTTTCTTATTATTCTTCAAAACAGCCCTAAGCATAGTAGGCAATGTTCTATTGACTACTTCAGTTTGTCCATCAGTTTGGGGGTGACAAGTAGTACTAAAAATGTCACACCCTGATTTTCATGCCACAACACTTAAGCTAATAAATCATGATAAAATGTGGTTTGACAAAAACTTTTGAGTATTTTGGAACTTGCCTTGATTTGGATTTTTGTCTGTTGTTTGCAAGTGCTCTAAAAATCAAATAAATCCTCCAACTCCTATACTTCATCTCCTTGCTCCAAATTCTTGAACCAATGATCATGCCATGTGTATAGGTCATAAAAATAATTTCTTACAAAAATAATTTGGCCAAAAAGTATTTTCAAAAATTAGTTTTCCAAAAACCCCTGAATTAAGATTGTACTGCAAGTACTTAATTCAGGGCAGTAAATATCTTTCCAAAAATATGTTTGACTCCTATTAGATATAGGATACCCAGACACCACAAAAATATAATTTTAAAAGTTATTTTCCTATTTTATTTAAAAGATTTTTCTTAAGGCCAGAAATGGTCTTTAATAGGGAAAAATTATTTTATTGTTTCAAAAATATTTGACAAAAATCATGGAAACTCAATGGACATATATTGTCCATATATAAGAGTTTCAACACATGGTCATGTTCAAAATATTGGTCAAATCCCTCAAAAACCATTTCTGCCCATTTCAAGGATTTGAAATATTTCTACAGGAAATATTCCCCAACAATTCCAAGAAAATTCTAGCATGTTCACATATGACATGTTTGATGATCTTGCCAAGTCTCATGTCATGGAGAATAGTATAAGCCCATGAAATCTCCTCAAAACAATTTCTGTCCATTTTGAAGTTTGAGCAACTTTACATTGCCAAACATGTCCAAATGTTCTCAAACCTTGTGAACATGCTCAAATGGTCTAATTATTCATCTAGACCAAATGGCACAAGTTGGAGAGAATGTTATCTTGCTCAAAGTGCCCCAAAACCCTTCCTGTTCAGAACCAAATTTGAACAACTCTACATTGGCAACTTTCTCCTTTTGATCTCATTTTGTGGACATGTTCATAACCTCGAATGATGACACTACACCAAGTGGTGCATCAAGGAGAATAGATTTGCATGACTAAATCTTGGTAAAGCCATTTCTGTTGATTTCTAGGGTTTACCAAAGTTACATTGGCTACTTTGCCCAAATGAGCTCAAACTTGGTGGTCAACCTACTTTATGTGTGACACTGATCCTGTTAATTCTTATGTCAAGTGGAGTTAATTTGCTTGCCCAAATTTGCATCAAACACCTGTTGTCACTTTTCAAAAATCACATTTTGACCTCTTCCACTATTCTCCTTGAGCTCAACTTTTTACCACAGCTCCTCCTAGACCTCTTCTACCTCCAGTAGCAATGGCTGCATCTCAGATCAATAATTGAGGGGTGAAACCACCTCTTTACCTCTGGACAGCCCTTGCCACCCCTCTTCCTCTCCTCCCTCCTCACTCAAGTGGCCACCCAAGGCATCCAAGGCTTTCCCCACATTCTTTACTCCTCCCTAGAGCTACCAGACATGCTTGTCCGTGCCCACTTTGCCAAAAAATGGCATGCCGGCCATTTGCACGCTCTGGAGCGCGCTACAGTGCGCTCCCGCACTGTAGCCGCCCCCTTGCCAACCGCCTCCGGCCACCTAGGGCCTCCCCTCGTGTCCCCCGAGGTCACCTCAACGTCCGCAACATGCTACACTGTCATCCCCCTCCTCCTTCTCCCTCCTCCTGCCCCTGCTCGCACGTGCGCCGGCCGCCCGAGTACACCAGTGAGCAAGCTCACACGCGCGGTGCCCCTCGCCCCCCTGCTCTCTCTCTTCTCTCCCCTAGCTCTAGACCGAATCCAGGAGCACCCCAGACACACCGCGACGAACTCCCGTGGACCGTAGCGACGAGCACGAGCTCGCCGGCGCACGAGCCCACGGTGCACCATCGCCCCGCCATAAAAGGCCACCGCCGAGACCTCTCCAGCCTTGGTTCGCCCTCTCTCCCTCCCCTGGACCCCCCGGACCGCGCCATTCTTCCTCCCGTGCCCTCCATCCACCTCCAAGCCGAAGCCGAGCCGCCGTCCATCGCCTAAATTCAGCCGAGCCCGAGCTCTTCTCCCTCTCCTCTCTCCACCAGTAGGCTCCCCTGAGCAAGGGGGACCTCCCACGCTCTTTCCCTCGTCCGAGGCGCACCGTAGCGCCGTGCCCCAATCTCGCCCGACGCCACCGTCCGCCAGCGTCCAAGCTGCCGTCGCCTCGACCATGCCCGAGCCGTGGCATACATGAATGGATGCGGCGTTCGGCGCCAAGCTCATAGATAGCCAGAGCGTCGCCGAGGTGCTCCGTAGCGCCTGGCAATCGCCGTCGGGGCTCTCTGCCCCTCGGCCAGGCAAGCGCGGGGAGGAAGAGGAAGACGAAGGCCCTGCAGGCAGGCCCCGCTCGTCAATGGCCCAGCCACCGGGCCACGCTGGCAAGTGGAGGCGGGTTCGCCCCCTCTCGCGTCCCCGCGTGAAGGCGCACTTCGCGTGGGCGCCTTCGACGTCGCCTCGGTCACCCGTGCGGCCATTCGGCTGGGCCGGCCCACGGCCTATCTGCCGCCCCAGTGCGCAGGATAAGGTTAAAACCTTATTTCCTTTTTCTTTTTCCAGTCAACTTCAAAAATCCATAAACAATTCAAATTAACTCCAAATTGATGATTCAAATTTCTAGTAGTTCTAAAATTCATCCCTACACATGGTGCTTTACTTGCACATTTTTATAGCACATTTCTTTCACAATATTAAATAGCAAATCCTATTTTTCCTATTTCTGTGCTGATAAACTTTAGAAATCACAGAGAGCCCATTTTTGATCCAAATTCCATGATTCAAAATCCTAGATGTATGTAAGTTCAAAACTTAGTTTTTGAACATTTTTAGTAATACTTTCTGTATCACCTCAAATAATGGTCTATTTCTTCATATTTGTCAACTTTGCAAATTCATAGGAAAATCATTTCAAACCCAAATCCAGTGAAACCAATTCCTAGATGCTTCTAGAATCATCCTTTGTTGAATGGGTGCCTTTGCTCATTTTTCAAAAATATGTTTCTGTACACTTCTTGCAATTCCATAAACCCCTTGATTCCATCATATCGAAATGTTTAGAAATATCCATTGATCCACTTCCAATGAAATCACTTTGGTCATTCCTCATATGACCAGAGGTATCTAATAAAAGTCAACTTCATATTTTTAGAGCACATTTATTCTTGCCTTGTTGTGTTGCTTATTGTGATTGTTTCCGACGTTAGTTGCCGAAGTAGACGGAGTACTTGGAGAAGGACTAGAAGATATCAAGACTCTGATGAACCAGGAAAGCAGCCCTTTGACCATGATGAACCATTTTTTTCATCATAATAGCATTTTCATTGTTTCATCGAGTGCATGATATATATCTTGAATGGCAACCTTGCTAGGCTTGCCTCCGTTGCATATATCTTGAATGGCAACCTTGCTAGGCTTGCCTCCGTTGCATACTCCATTGATACTTGCATTGTTCATGACTCTACCCTTGCTTAGAGTTGTGTTGGTGGGTTGTAGAAATATGCTATAGTAGATGGCTACGCAAAGTGGGTCAGGGTTATGCATGGAAAGAAACAAGTGTGGGTTGACATACTTGCAAACAGCCCAGTGGGTGCCACTAATGCCCCTGGGAGATGATGATGAACTAGGTCACTACTTGGTGGAGAGGTAGTGTACCGAGGCTCGATAAAAGTGTTGTTTACAGAGACGGATTAGATTTAAGATTTGTCGACTGTCCCAACCTTACATGCGCAACCACTCTACCCTTGTATGGGAAAGGGCATTATTGATTACCTATGCCGATACTAGCTTGGAGCCCGCATTACTAGTGATGGGAGAGTTGTTGGTGCGCTCTCACGGGACGTGGTCATGCCAGGTAGGGTGGCCATGACTGTTTTCACAGGGCACCGAATACACCGTTGTGTCCCCTCTCGGATGTTACGATCTCGAGTGAGTCTCGTATGATGTACATCAGGAGGATACGGAACAACGAGTGGACTCCTTGTTAGTGTCGTCTAGGGAAAGATAGTGATCGGGTGCTTACCCCGGGTACTTGAGGTACCGCGGGTCGTGGATGACACGGAAGTTCCCCGGATCTTGTGGGTAAAGTGTGCAACCTCTGCAGAGTGTAAAACTATTCGAATAGCCGTGTCCACAGGCAAGGACAGTTGGGTGGTGCTGCTTAGACTACGTCCATATGTTTCTGACAAACAACACGGTTTGGTAAATTTGTTGGCATGATTCGTGAGGAAGTCACGATGAGCTTGAGTATGAGTTGTTCACAACTCTATCCCGATGTTGATGTCTGTAACCTCCTGATACTTGTTGCAGATGCATTCATATCCTTGAGAAATGTTGATCATACTTGCATGAGAAAAACTAGCTTTCCGCAAAATGCCAAATTAGCAGTAGTGCCTTGCATAATTATTCTGTTATCACCCTTGGGTTGCTTGCGAGCACATTCAAAGTACTCATTGGCTTGCCACTGGTTATTTTATTGGCCAGGCATGAAAGAACAAGATATAATGAAGAATACTTCGGTGACGAGCATGCGAGCTAGGACGCTTCCCAGTCAGAATGCCTGTAGGGTTAAGGCAGATGGCATGGGTCCAAGTTATCGACAAAGATTTCCGCTGCAATGTTATAATCAAGACTTGACCATAATGGTCCTACTTGTGTAATACAGTATGTATGGATGTAAGACTCTTGTTATTCAGCTTCTGTGTGTTCAGTGAGCATTGATCTCTGGGATCACTGTACACGTGCATTCGGTGATCATGACTTATGAGTCGGGGTCCCCACAGAGCTGGTATCAGAGCCATCCTGACTGTAGGAAGCCTTAGTTTGCATGGTCGTTAGTTAGGGTAAAACTATTTCCAAAACTATTACTAGTTTTCAAAACTATCTATACTTCTCTTCCCTTCTCAGTTTTTTTTGAAAACTAAGGTATACTTTCCCTATCGATCTCTTCCCTTCAAAACTATTGCATACGGTCGCTAGCACCCTCAAGCCCCTGACCACAGGATTCCTTGTAATCCTCGTGGGTAGCCTAGAAGGATTACATCTTGCCAAACACTCACCCACCTCTTCTGAACACAAGATTGGCAACACCACAGCAAGACGATGCCAACAGAAGATACGCCTTTGAAGAATGAGGACATGAAGACCCAGAGGATGGTGACACCTTTGAATTTGCCCAGGATGATGCAACGTTAGCCTATGATGATCATGGCATAGGATATGCAAGATCATGATATACATCGCTAATAGAGTAACCCTGTCACTACGGTTGTTGTATCGGCAACCACTATTGGATGAGAACCTCGCCAATTGGTCCGCCTCACTATAGTGAGCAGGAAAACGGTTCTCTTCATCCCCCGCTCTTGGTGTCGATGTGGTCATCAACGTAACCGACATGTTGGATCTCTACTATGCCTTGTTAATGTCATTGCATACAGGATTACCTACCTGGTACCATCGACGCCTTAGAAGACAAAACGGGATCATCATGAATAAGAAGACAACAGAAGACCGAGTCAATGCCTGCTACGAGGAGCCACCTTCATCCCATCACTTCAACAGGCAAGAAGTTGTTGAAGAATCTTCAGGCTCAACCTGGATCGTTTCATCGAACAACTACAAGAGACGTAGCAACACCTGAGGAAAACTCAGAAGACTGCACGAGGCTCAAGGCACGATTACTGAGTCCGAGAACCCCTAGGGTAGGATGAGTCGTGTACCCCCTATGCGCAGTCGAGTCCGTATGATGGTTCGAATAGAACCATGATTGTGTGTTGCTTGTTTTTATTTGTATGTGTTTTGATATAGGTCGCACTTTTGCCCTAGGCAACAAGTATGCGACTATATCACCTTCCTTACCTTCTTTCTTTTGTTTGGCCCTTTTTGCCACCCGTTGTTTGCACCTGCACTATAGAACCCCCCCCCTTTAGGCATCCCCCTTTATGCTACTTATCCCTCTCATATCTCTCCTCAACCGAAGGCCAGCAAGACAAGATACACCAAGGATTCTACCTCAGTGACCAACTAGCACTGAAGAACTTTTTTATAGCCTCCTCAACCAAGTAAAACCCTGTAGAGTTATGTTTAACCCCCCAGACTAGAAACCCATTCCTAGACCCTTCGAGACTTCACAAGATACCCCAGCTCGAGTCCTTAACCATGTGCTTAACCCACAGAATTGCAAGAGAACCTGTTAAGCCTCCGTAACCTTGCTTATCACTGGGTTCATTATGGAACTAGTGGACATAGTGAACGAGCACATTATCACCCTAATATAGCACAAGAACTGAGGATGCCATAAGGAAGACCAATTTGAGGATACAGGAATAGAGGACTAGATAGAACGATTGGCATCTCAGAAACTGTGCTCAAGGATGGTATGATAAACATTCACTCGCACACTAGAATCCTTGAAACCCGTACGCCCTACCAAGCCACAACATGGTCGGATCCTGACCTTGGGCTTTGACTCTAGATCGATAAGACCTTGGCCAATGCTCAACCACATCCATCACCAATGCCTCAGCCCACTTTACGTACCCCATATACTTCATGGAGTGCTTGGACAAGATAGTTGTCATCTTTATTTAATGACATACTTGTCTACCCGAAGATTAACCCGTCAATTTTGCATCCAATTCGGGATTTTTCTTGGGAAGTTTCGGGAAGAAATTGGAATGGACGGACGAAGAATCACTGAGCTGGTGAAGAAACATTTGAAGACCGCCATGCCAAGGAGGAAGAACTATACCAACCACCATCGCCAAGAAATAAACGTCCGCGTTGAAAACCAGGTGTATCTGCAAGCCACTTCTCTCAATGGGACCAAGCATTTCCATGCCAAGGGAACCCACACCAAGATTCATCAACCCCCTCCGAGATCACCTCAAGATGAAGAGTAGACGGCTACCAGCTAGAGTTACCACCTGAGTTACCCATTGTGCGTTTTCCACGCATCACACCCCGGAAGTGTTTCCAACTTCCTAACTTGCCCGATCTCTACAAGGGCATTAACCACCGAGCCATCGACCCCTAGCCCAATCTAACCTACCGCGAGCTACCCATTAGCAACCTAGATCAAGAGGAGCGTCATACATGAAGCCACACCATCAAGTACTTCAAGCTCAATGGAGCACTACACGGAAGCAGAAGCAACATGAGGACTTGAAGACTACCCCAGATCCAAGTTTCTGTATCCCTTTTCCGTGCCTAGTTTGGGAATCTCGGGGACGAGAT
The DNA here is from genome assembly GCF_003073215.2 of Triticum urartu. Taxonomy (NCBI): domain Eukaryota; kingdom Viridiplantae; phylum Streptophyta; class Magnoliopsida; order Poales; family Poaceae; genus Triticum; species Triticum urartu. The sequence continues at coordinate 354,771,320 of NC_053027.1, read as the reverse complement.
TCTTGTAAGGGGGGTAGGTCTGTCACACCTTGATTTTCATGCCACAACACTTAAGCTAATAAATCATGATAAAATGTGGTTTGACAAAAACTTTTGAGTGTTTTGGAACTTGCCTTGATTTGGATTTTTGTCTGTTGTTTGCAAGTGCTCTAAAAATCAAATAAATCCTCCAACTCCTATACTTCATATCCTTGCTCCAAATTCTTGAACCAATGATCATGCCATGTGTATAGGTCATAAAAATAATTTCTTACAAAAATAATTTGGCCAAAAAGTATTTTCAAAAATTAGTTTTCCAAAAACCCCTGAATTAAGATTGTACTGCAAGTACTTAATTCAGGGCAGTAAAAATCTTTCCAAAAATATGTTAGCTCCTATTACATATAGGATACCCAGAAACCTCAAAAATATAATTTTAAAAGTTATTTTCCTATTTTATTTAAAAGATTTTTCTTAAGGCCAGAAATGGTCTTTAATAGGGAAAAATTATTTTATTGTTTCAAAAATATTTGACAAAATCATGGAAACTCAATGGACATATATTGTCCATATATAAGAGTTTCAACACATGGTCATGTTCAAAATATTGGTCAAATCCCTCAAAAACCATTTCTGCCCATTTCAAGGATTTGAAATATTTCTACAGGAAATATTCCCCAACAATTCCAAGAAAATTCTAGCATGTCACATATGACATGTTTGATGATCTTGCCAAGTATCATGTCATGGAGAATAGTATAACCCCATGAAATCTCCCCAAAACCATTTCTGTCCATTTTGAAGTTTGAGCAACTTTACATTGCCAAACATGTCCAAATGTTCTCAAACCTTGTGAACATGCTCAAATGGTCTTATTATTCATCTAGACCAAATGGCACAAGTCGGAGAGAATGTTATCCTGCTCAAAGTGCCCCAAACCCCTTCCTGTTCAGAACCAAATTTGAACAACTCTACATTGGCAACTTTCTCCTTTTGATCTCAACTTTTGTGGACATGTTCATAACCTCAAATGATGATACTACACCAAGTGGTGCATCAAGGAGAATAGATTTGCATGACTAAATCTTGGTAAAGCCATTTCTGTTGATTTCTAGGGTTTACCAAAGTTACATTGGCTACTTTGCCCAAATGAGCTCAAACTTGGTGGAACATCCTACTTCTATGTGCCATTCCATCCTATTAATTCTCATGGCAAGTGGAATTAATTTTCTTGCCCAAACCAACAACAAACACCTTCTGCCATTTTCCCCAAATCATCATTTTGACCTCTTCCACTAATCTCCTTGAGCTCAACTTTTTACCACAGCTCCTCCTAGACCTCTTCTACCTCCAGTAGCAATGGCTGCATCTCAGATCAATAATTGAGGGGTGAAACCACCTCTTTTAGCTCTCTGGACAGCCCTTGCACCCCTCTTCCTCTCCTCCCTCCTCACTCCAGTGGCCACCCAAGGCATCCAAGGCTTTCCCCACATTCTTTACTCCTTCCTAGAGCTACCAGACATGCTTGTCCGTGCCCACTTTGCCAAAAAATGGCATGCCGGCCATTTGCACGCTCTGGAGCGCGCTACAGTGCGCTCCCGCACTGTAGCCGCCCCCTTCCAACCGCCTCCGGCCACCTAGGGCCTCCCCCTCGTGTCCCCCGAGGTCACCTCAACGTCCGCAACATGCTACACTGTCATCCCCCTCCTCCTTCTCCCTCCTCCTGCCCCTGCTCGCACGTGCGCCGGCCGCCCGAGTACACCAGTGAGCAAGCTCACACGCGCGGTGCCCCTCGCCCCCCTGCTCTCTCTCTTCTCTCCCCTAGCTCTAGACCGAATCCAGGAACACCCCAGACACACCGCGACGAACTCCCGTGGACCGTAGCGACGAGCACGAGCTCGCCGGCGCACGAGCCCACGGTGCACCATCGCCCCGCCATAAAAGGCCACCCCCGAGACCTCTCCAGCCTTGGTTCGCCCTCTCTCCCTCCCCTGGACCCCCCGGACCGCGCCATTCTTCCTCCCGTGCCCTCCATCCACCTCCAAGCCGAAGCCGAGCCGCCGTCCATCGCCTAAATTCAGCCGAGCCCGAGCTCTTCTCCCTCTCCTCTCTCCACCAGTAGGCTCCCCTGAGCAAGGCGGAGCTCCCACGCTCCTTCCCTCGTCCGAGGGCGCACCGTAGCGCCGTCCCCAATCTCGCCCGACGCCACCGTCCGCCAGCGTCCAAGCTGTCGTCGCCTCGACCATTCTCGACAGCCGTGGCATACATGAATGGATGCGGCGTTCGGCGCCGAGCTCATAGATAGCCAGAGCGTCGCCGGAGGTGCTCCGTAGCGCCGGCAATCGCCGTCGGGGCTCTCTGCCCCCTCGGCCAGGCAAGCGCGCCGGAGGAAGAGGAAGACGAAGGCCCTGCGGGCAGGCCCCGCTCGTCAGTGGCCCAGCCACCGGGCCACGCTGGCAAGTGGAGGCGGGTTCGCCCCCTCTCGCGTCCCCGCGGTGAAGGCGCACTTCGCGTGGGCGCCTTCGACGTCGCCTCGGTCACCCTGTGCGGCCATTCAGCTGGGCCGGCCCACGGCCTATCTGCCGCCCAGTGCACAGGATAAGGTTAAAACCTTATTTCCTTTTTCTTTTTCCAGTCAACTTCAAAAATCCATAAACAATTCAAATTAACTCCAAATTTGATGATTCAAATTTCTAGTAGTTTCTAAATTCATTCCCTACCACATGGTGCTACTTGCACATTTTTATAGAAATATTTCTTTCACAAATATTTAGCAAATCCTATTTTTCCATTTCTTTGATAAACTTTAGAAAATCACAGATAGCCCATTTTTGATCCAAATTCCATGATTCAAAATCCTAGATGTCTGTAAGTTCAAAACTTAGTTTTTGAACATTTTTAGTAATACTTTCTGTATCACCTCAAATAATGGTCTATTTCTTCATATTTGTCAACTTTGCAAATTCATAGGAAAATCATTTCAAACCCAAATCCAGTGAAACCAATTCCTAGATGCTTCTAGAATCATCCTTTGTTGAATGGGTGCCTTTGCTCATTTTTGAAAAATATGTTTCTGTACACTTCTTGCAATTCCATAAACCCCTTGATTCCATCATATCGAAATGTTTAGAAATATCCATTGATCCACTTCCAATGAAATCACTTTGGTCATTCCTCATATGACCAGAGGTATCCAATAAAAGTCAACTTCATATTTTTAGAGCACATTTATTCTTGCCTTGTTGTGTTGCTTATTGTGATTGTTTCCGACGTTAGTTGCCGAAGTAGACGGAGTACTTGGAGAAGGACCAGAAGATCTCAAGACTCTGATGAACCAGGCAAGCAGCCCTTTGACCATGATGAACCATTTTTTTCATCATAATAGCATTTTCGTTGTTTCATCGAGTGCATGATATATATCTTGAATGGCAACCTTGCTAGGCTTGCCTCCGTTGCATACTCCATTGATACTTGCATTGTTCATGACTCTACCCTTGCTTAGAGTTGTGTTGGTGGGTTGTAGAAATATGCTATAGTAGATGGCTACACAAAGTGGGTCAGGGTTATGCATGGAAAGAAACAAGTGCGGGTTGACATACTTGCAAACAGCCCAGTGGGTGCCACTAATGCCCCTGGGAGATGATGATGAACTAGGTCACTACTTGGTGGAGAGGTAGTGTACCGAGGCTCGATAAAAGTGTTGTTTACAAAGACGGATTAGATTTAAGATTTGTCGACTGTCCCAACCTTACATGCGCAACCACTCTACCCTTGTATGGGAAAGGGCATTATTGATTACCTAGGCCGATACTAGCTGGGTGCCCGCATTACTAGTGACGGGAGAGTTGTTGGTGCACTCTCTCGGGACGGGGTCGTGCCAGGTAGAGCGGCCATGACTGTTTTCACAGGGCACCGGATACACCGTTGTGTCCCCTCTCGGATGTTACGATCTCGAGTGAGTCTCGTATGATGTACATCGGGAGGATACGGAACAACGAGTGGACTCCTTGTTAGTGTCGTCTAGGGAAAGATAGTGATCGGGTGCTTACCCCGGGTACTTGAGGTACCGCGGGTCGTGGATGACCCGGAAGTTCCCCGGATCTTGTGGGTAAAGTGTGCAACCTCTGCAGAGTGTAAAACTATTCGAATAGCCGTGTCCACGGTCAAGGACAGTTGGGTGGTGCTGCTTAGACTACGTCCATATGTTTCTGACAAACAACACGGTTTGGTAAATCTGTTGGCATGATTCGTGAGGAAGTCACGATGAGCTTGAGTATGAGTTATTCACAACCCTATCCCGATGTTGATGTCTGTAACCTCCTAATACTTGTTGCAGACGCATTCATATCCTTGAGAAATGTTGATCATACTTGCATGAGAAAAACTAGCTTTCCGCTAAAATGCCAAATTAGCAGTAGTGCCTTGCATAATTATTCTGTTATCACCCTTGGGTTGCTTGCGATTACATTCAAAGTACTCATTGGCTTGCCACTGGTTATTTTATTGGCCAGGCATGAAAGAACAAGATATAATGAAGAATACTTCGGTGATGAGCATGTGAGCTAGGACGCTTCACAGTCAGAATGCCTGTAGGGTTAAGGCAGATGGCATGGGTCCAAGTTATCGACAAAGATTTCCGCTGCATTGTTATAATCAAGACTTGACCATAATGGTCCTACTTGTGTAATACGGTATGTATGGATGTAAGACTCTTGTTATTCAGCTTCTGTGTGTTCAGTGAGCATTGATCTCTGGGATCACTGTACACGTGCATTCGGTGATCACGACATATGAGTTGGGGTCCCCACAAAAAAGTTGTTTAATCCCCAATTTAGCCCGTAAACATCTCCAAAAGTGGCTAAGAAATTTAGTATCAAGATCTGAAACAATAGTATTTGTCACAACATGCAAGCGAATATTTTCATGAAAGAACAAATCAGCAACATTAATAACATCATCGCTTTTATGACATGGTATAAAGTGTGCCATTTTTGAGAATCTATCCACGACAACAAATATGCTATCCCTCCCCTTCTTTGTTCGATGTAAACCTAAAACAAAGTCCATAGATATATCCTCCCAAGGAACACTAGGTACAGGCAAAGGCATATATAAACCATGAGGATTGAGTCGTGACTCAGCTTTTTGACATGTAGTGCAGCGAGCAACAAAACGCTCAACATCCCATCTCATCTTTGGCTAAAAGAAATGTGTAGCAAGTATATCCTCCTTCTTCTTGACGCCAAAGTGTCCCATTAATCCTCCTCCATGCGCCTCCTGCAACAAAAAAAGACAAACGGAGCTAGCTGGAATGCATAGCTTGTTAGCACGAAACACAAATCCATCATTAAGAACGAACTCGTTCCAAGTTCTCCCTTCCTTAGAATTCTGCAATACATCTTTAAATTCAGCATCATGCATATATTGATCTTTGATGGTCTCCAAACCAAATATTTTAAAGTCAAGTTGTGAAAGCATAGTATAACGACGAGACAAAGCATCAACAATAACATTATCTTTACCCTTCTTGTGTTTAATGACATAAGGGAAAGTCTCAACGAATTCAACCCATTTAGCATGTCTACGGTTCAGTTTTGCTTGACTTTTAATGTGTTTCAAAGATTCATGATCACAATGTATAACAAATTCCTTGGGCCATAAATAATGTTGCCATGTTTCTAAGGTCCGAACAAGAGCATATAATTCTTTATCATAAGTAGAATAGTTCAGACTAGGCCCACTCAACTTTTCAGAAAAGTATGCAACAGGTTTTCCATCTTGTAATAACACACCTCCTAATCCAATTCCACTAGCATCACATTCAAGCTCAAAAGTTTTATTAAAATCAGGAAGTTGGAGTAAAGGAGCATGTGTCAACTTATCTTTCAATACCATGATGGCTTCTTCCCATGCGGTACCCAAACAAAAGGCACATCCTTCTTTGTAAGCTCGTTGAGAGGTGCAGCAATGGTGCTGAAATCTCTCACAAAACGCCTATAGAAACCAGCGAGGCCAAGGAAACTCCTCACTTGTGTGACCGTTTTGGGCTGCGGCCAACTCTCAATAGCTTGAATCTTGGCTCTATCAACTTCAATTCCCTGTGGAGTAACAACATAACTAAGAAAAGACACTCGGTTGGTGCAAAAGGTGCACTTTGCAAGGTTACCAAACAAACATGCATCACGTAGAGCAATAAAAACAGCACGTAAATGTTCCAAATGTTCCTCCAAAGATTTACTATAAATCAGTATATCATCAAAATAGACTACCACAAATCGTCCAATGAAAGCATGTAAAACTTCGTTCATTAACCTCATGAAAGTACTAGGTGCGTTAGTTAACCCAAGAGGCATGACTAACCACTCATATAATCCAAACTTAGTTTTAAATGCTATTTTCCATTCATCTCCCAATTTCATACGAATTTGATGGTATCCACTACGCAAATCAACTTTGGAGAATATTGTCGAGCCACTCAATTCATCAAGCATGTCGTCTATCCTAGGAATAGGATGACGATAACGAATAGTAATATTATTAATGCCTCTACAATCAACACACATACACGACATACCATCCTTTTTCGGCACTAAAATGATTGGAACAGCTCAAGGACTAAGGGAATCACGTATATAACCTTTGTCGAGCAGCTCCTGTACTTGACGCATAATATCCTTCGTCTCCTCTAGATTGGTACGGTATGGCGCACGGTTGGGTAATGATGCACCGGGAATTAAGTCAATTTGATGCTAAATCCCCCGAATAGGTGGTAATCCCGGTGGCACGTCTTGTGGACAGACGTCAGCGAACTCCTGCAAAATGTTAGTGACAGCAGGAGGCAAAGAGGAAGGCACGTCCTCGAATGAAAATAATGCCTCTTTGCACACAAAAGCATAGCAAGCAGATTTGCTAAAATCTAGATCATCAATATCAGATTTGGTGGCAAGTAAACATGCACTTTTCAATTTAATTTCAGAAACAACACTAGATGGTTTATTATTAGGCTTCATTTGTTGCTCAAATTCTTTTGCCACAATCTGATTTTCACTCTTTTTTTATCCTGTTTAGCTTTATTAGCTCTATTAATATCATCTTTCAAAATGGAATCAGGAGTCATAGGAAGCAAAGTAATATTTCTATCCTTATGAACAAGAGTATACTGATTGTTTCTACCATGGTGTATAGAATTTTTATCAAATTGCCATGGTCGACCATGTAATAAGGAACATGCTTGCATAGGTACCACATCACAATCAACATAATCAGCATATGTAGAGATACTAAAATGCACACAAACAGTACGTGTTACCTTAACCTTGCTGCTGTTGTTAAACCATTGGATGTAGTAAGGATGTGGATGTGGTCTTGTGATGAGAGATAGCTTCTCCACCATCTCCATGCTAGCCAAGTTATTGCAGCTCCCTCCATCTATGATGACGCGAATAGAACGTTCCTTCACAACTCCCTTTGTATGGAACAAATTATGCCGCTGATTTTGCTTAGCTTGTGTGACCTGCACACTCAAAACACGTTGAGCAACTAAACATTCATACCTGTCGGCATCTTCAGGAGCCATGTATTGTGTCTCATGATCAGAATCATCTCCACCATGTTCTTCACGTGTAATAAGAGCCAAAGTCTCCTCATCATAGTCACTAGCGGACTCATACCCACCATCCACAGTAGCAATCATCACACGCTGAGATTTGCATTCTCTCGCAAAATGTCCTCTTCCCTTACAACGACGACAAATAATATCACTTGTGTGCCCTGTTGATGCCATGGAAGAAGAAGAGCTCTGCGCAGGCCCGGCAGGTGTGCTCTTGGAAGATAGTGGTGGTTGTGCCTGCTTTCTTGTATCATGGCTGGAGGTGGCACCTGATGGAGATGCTGGTGCAGTGGAAGCAGAGGATGCACGTGGTGTCCATGATGAAGATCGACCTGCAAAAAAGTTAGTTCGCGCCAATGCCTGTCGATCCTGCACTTCACATTCAGCTTTACAAGCAAGATGGAATAAACGAGTGATATTAGTATACTCCTTATAATCTAGAATGGTCTGAATCTCTCTATTCAATCCACCCATAAAACGTGCAAGCATAGCTTCATTCTCCTCAACAATACCATATCTAATCATGCCAGTTTGTAATTCCTGATAATATTCTTCTACAGAATTTTTTCCTTGTCTTAAACGCTGCAATTTTTTAAGTAATTCACGTTGATAATATAGTGGAACCCAACGAGTACGCATAGCAGCTTACAAAGCAGCCAAAGTAGCTGGAATAGGATACAACCTACAATGCTCAGACCACCAAACAAATGCAAAACTAGTGAAAGCACAAACAACAGCAGGAACACGTCTCTCCTCAGGATTTGTAAACATGTAAATCGTTGTTTAGTTTCTAACTCCCAAGTAAGATATATATCAGGAACATATCTACCCTCAAATGGTGGAATATTCAATTTCAGTTTAGGGAGATGGTCATGATCTCGTACCTGAGGGGGAGCCCTACTATTGCCATTATTTGCATGTGGGTGACCAGGTGGTTGCGGTGCTGGTGGTTGCATGTAGTTCTGATTTTGATCAACCTCATCCTCGTAATCTCCCGCAAAATCATCCTCCTCCGCATCAGCAGCAGGAGCCGCAGAAGTATCGACAGCAGCACCAACAGTTTGGCCAGGTGCAAGAGGGAGACGACTCGCTCGGTGGAGGGCTGTTTTGCAACGTGGAGGTAGTCGTTGTTGTTGTTGTTGTAGAGGTGCGTTAGGTGCAGCCGGTGGTGGTGGTGAAAGACGCGCGAGCAATTCATTAAACTTGTTATCGAGCTTTGTTTCGAATGTCTTCTCCATGCCATCTATCTTCTCCATGGCCTCTTCAAATCTGTTTAGCACATCTTGCACCTGTCCACTCATCATTTGCTGAAATTTATCATGCAACTCCTTATTCGTCATGTTCTCCCAGTCAGTCTCGTCGGCTTGTGATCCTGTGTAACACCCCAGATCCAACTTTCCATAATTGTAACTCCGACTCTTGCCTTTTCCGGAGAGGTGTTGTGAGATTCCCTTCGTGGTTGGGTTTTGTCTTTGTTTTGCACTTTTCCATGTCATGCATATCATATCATGTCATCATGTGCATCGCATTTTCATACGTGTTCGTCTCATGCATCCGAGCATTTTCCCCGTTGTCCGTTTTGCAATCCGACACTCCTATGTCCTTCGGCGCCCCCTTTTGCCTATTTTCGTGAGCGGGTGTTAAACTTTCTCGGAATGGACCGAGATTTGCCAAGTGGCCTTGGTACACCACCGGTAGACCGCCTGTCAAGTTTCGTGCCATTTGGAGTCCGTTTGATACTCCAACGGTTAACCGGGGAACCGTAAAGGCCTCGTGTGTGTTGCAGCCCAACACCCCTCTAAATTGGCACAATAACCCATCCAAAACCCCTCCATCCTCTCCGTCGTTCGGTCACGATCATGTGGCCGAAAACAGCACCTCATTTGGACATTCCTACCTCCCTCTACCTACATAAACACCTCCCCCTCCGAAATTCGCAGTCCAAACCCTAAGAATCGCTCCCGCCGCCACCGGACGAGATCCGTACCACCCGCAGCCAATCGGCGAGCATCACGTGGCACCAGCCGGCCGACCGCCGCCGCAGCCCGCTCGGGCCCGAGTCGGGCCCTCCCAGCCCGCGTCTCCCCGCCGTTCGGGCCTCCGCGCGAGGAGCCGCGCCGCCCCGCGCAAGCCTTCACGGGGCCGCCGCCGCCGCCGTTCGCCGCCTCGCACCAGTCCCTCCACCGGAGCCGAGCTCTCCCGCCGCGGCGCCTTGCCTCACAGGAGCCGCCGTTGCCCGCCGCAGACCCCCGCCTCTCGGATCCGGGGAGTCACGTCCTCCCCGGCCATCTCCTCCCAGCTCCGGTCGCCACACGGTCCAACTTCGGCGAGCCCGGATCTGCCTCGGTTCGCGTGCCAAGTGAAACCCTAGATCTGGAGGTCTATCCCCCACCCTCTTTTGTCTAAGTCTTTTCTGCTATATTTTTTATGCAATGTTCGTCATGCTATAACTCCTCATCTGTAGATCCGTTTTACATGAATGATATATCAAAATTTTCATCATGATGTGCTCTTCATTTTGTTCCATTGTGACCTTCTTGTTTGAGTCCATCTTGATGCCCAAATTGTTGTTGTAAGAGTGCTATAAAATGTTAGTTCCTGTTTCTTATCAGATCATGAGGTTTTGTCATTTTTGTTGCATTTGATGTGTGCATCTTATGTGCATGAGATCTACATGTGTTTTGGGCTATGCCATGCCATCTTTACAGGGTGTATGCCATGTGGTGACTAGCACAAGCATGCAAAGTAGCTCCCGTGATATTGCTGATTTCAGAGACTTAGAATTTCACTAAGTCATTGCTCTGCTATTATTTTTATGCCATGTGTTCTTGTTGCTACAGAGAGATCCATGCTTCTTTTGAGTATGTTCATTAAGGATGATTTGGACATATGGTCATGCTCTATCCATCCATGCACCTGTTTGCCATTATGGAGTGCCCTAGCATGACTTAATATTGCTCTACTTTTGCTATAAAATGTTCCTAGCAGATTGTTTACATGTTAATCAATTTTGTCATGGATGTTGTAGTTGATCCAAGCATGCTATGATCTTGTTCTTGCTTTGATTAGCTTCATGATCATGTCTTCTTGCTGGTAGTATGCTTAGTTTGTCATTCAAGGCTTTGTGGTGAGTGAATCGAGCTCGCAAAGAGGCCTTCATAATTCTGTTTATGCCATGCCCAGTTTTCTGCTAAGTCTGAATCTGTTAACGAAACTTGCTATGTTTACATGGGTGCCATCTTATCTTCTTATCCTTTTTGGCTCATGGTCAGTAAGGGACTTTTGTTATATGCTTTGAGTAGATTAATGCCATGCCTTTGGTTGCTATGATAAGTTCCTGTAGAATGTTGTTTGCTAGCTCTCAACATGTCTTCCTGATGTTAATTCCTGGCATGTTGATATTTTCACCAAGTCTGTGAACTATCTTTTGCACTTTTGCCATGCTTGTTTGAACCTGCTCTTGTGTGATTTAGCCGTATCTTAGTGTTCATCTTTTGTCAAGCATCTTGAGTAGATCACTGCCATGTGCTTTGTTGCTATGTTGGGGTGTAGTAGCTTAGTTTCTTGTTGCATTCTAGATGGCATTGTGCTGTTAATCGCAGACTTGAGCCATTCTTGTTTTGCTTGCCATTTGCAATCCATGCATCCGATTTCGGTGATCTTTATATCGATTTCGACCAAAATCATCTCATCTTTCCAGCGGCGCACTTGGTTTGCCAAGTCGAGGCCTGGTTCAATCTTTTCCTTCCGGAGCTCGCATAAGCATTGCATACCACATCTCGCATGTCATGCCACGTTTTGCATCATGTTGCTTGCGCATTGCACCGTGATTGATTGTTGGTCCTTTGCTTGTGTTCTTGCTTTGGGTAGAGCCGGGAGATGAATACGTGATTGAGGAACCCGTTGAGTACGCTTATGAGGATCAAGCTTTCATCAACTCGGAGAACTTTGCAGGCAAGATGACCATACCCTCGAAATCACTTCTATCTTTGCTTGCTAGTTGCTCGCTCTATTGCTATGCTGCGATACCTACCACTTGCTATATCATGCCTCCCATATTGCCATGTCCAGCCTCTAACCCACCTTGTCCTAGCACACCATTGTTTGGTATGTTACCGCTTTGCTCAGCCCCTCTTATAGTGTTGTTAGTTGCAGGTGAAGATGGAGTTTTGTTCCACGTTGGAACATGGATATTGTTGGGATATCATTATTATATCATGTTTACTTTAATGCACCTATATACTTCGTAAAGGGTGGAAGGCTTGGCCTTATGCCTGGTGTTTTGTTCCACTCTTGCCGCCCTAGTTTCCGTCATACCGGTGTTATGTTCCTTGATTTTGCGTTCCTTACACGGTTGGGTTATAATGGAAACCCCTTGACAGTTCGCTTTGAATAAAACTCCTCCAGCAAGGCCCAACCTTGGTTTTACCATTTTCCACCTAAGCCTTTTTCCCTTGGGTTCTGCAGACTCAAGGGTCATCTTTATTTTAACCCCCCGGCCAGTGCTTCTCTAAGTGTTGGTCCAACCTGAGCGATGTCCGGCGCCCCCTGGGCAACCAGGGTCTATGCCAACCCGACGTCTAGCTCATCCGGTGTAACATCCCAAATTTTCAATTTGAAATGTTATACATTAGATCATCATGCATATCATATTTTATTTGCTTTTGGGTTTTGATCCTAGAAAATTCTAAGCAACTCAAGGACCCACGGAGAGAGTTGGGCATTTCGTTATTTTCATATTTGAGTTTTCTCAAATTTTGAAAATAGGATCATTTGAATTTATTTATTTTATCATCGATTATTTCTATTACAAAAATATGAGAGAGGGAATAAAATGACTTTCCCAAAATATAGAAATATTGAGGATTTAATAGTAAAATCAAATAAGATTTATTTTGGAGTTTTTCGATGTTTTTATTTGAATTTAGGAAAAATACGCATTTTTCAAAATTGCATTTAGGGCCCAAATAAATGTTCACTTTGTCGGGCTTGATTTTAGAAGCCCGGGAAAGTTTATTTCGGGATTTTTGGAGTCCATTTAGTATTTCTTTTTATTTTTCTTCCGAGCGTAATTATTTAAAAAAAAACCAAACCGACCTTGGGCCGTGCCCGAGCGGGACTCCACCCGGGGGACGCCCTTAAATAGCGCCGCACCCGAGCCCCCAGCCCATAACCACCGCCGCCAGCCCACCCGCCCGCCGGAACCGCCGCCGCCGCCGCGACGCGCGTCGCCCGAGGTTCGCCGCCGCCTCGAAATCTGTGCCAGCTTTTTTAACAAAAAACCGATTGGTTTTCGTCGGTTTTATTTTCGGTTTTTCTTCGGGTTTTTTTAGTTTTTTTCGGATTAGGTTAATTAACGAATTAATCCGTTCGTTGTTTTTCTTTCGTCGGATTTTCCGCGGTTATTTTCTGATCGCGATTTCTGATCCGATTTTCATTTTAGTATAACTTTTCGCTCGTTTATCGGAATCAGGCGATTCAAGCGCCTGGAGTTTCGTCTCGAAACCCTCTATCCGAATAATCAACTTAAACAAGTTTTTGCTACTGTAAAATTTGACTTAGATCCAGATTACTAGAACGAAGTTGTTTTCTTTCGTCGTTTGATTTTCTTTGCTTCATTCGATTTGATTCTTTTTGCCAACCGGAGTTCTTAAGTTGAACCTTCTAGTTAGATCTCTTATTTGAGTTTTACCCGTGCATTAGATGAGTTCTTATTATATGCTTGTTTGTTTGTCTGTGATAGAGTACCCGGAGTGCGCCGCCTGTTACTTCGAATCGTTAGGTTTCTCGGATCATCAGCAAGGCAAGTAACACTTTGATCATATCTTTTCTACTACCCAGTTTTATTGCATTAGATCAATCCTCACACATTGCATGATTAGGATCTAATTAAATTGTGGGATGGGAAGTAGATGAGGTAGAACCTATTGCCTGTTTATTGTCAAACCTTTGGGAGTTACTTCTACGTTTGCTTATTATGCCATGCTATGCTAGTAGACGTGGATTGGGTGAGTGATATCCATGATAGATGTGAGATTGATAATTAATGGTTTATCTAAGGTGGCAACTTAAACACATCTGGGTGGATTGAGGCACCTGGGTATTCCAGGACTTGCCTGTTTTCTTTTGGACCGCCACCCAGGCTCAAAGGGATCATGAGACTATTCATACTAGAAACTTCCGTGTGCAGCCACAAGCTATTATGGGCTCTAGCATAGTTGACTAAGTTGTGCGAACTCTTACAGTGGTAGACTAGCAGATGTAGGGGATGTAGGTGGTACGGTCTACCCGATCGTAAGGTGCTAGCGCTTCTGAAATACTATGTCTCGGTCATCCGTCTTCTCAAACACCATGTAGTGCGAGAAAACAAACGGAGGCGATCGAGTCTTGTGGGGAAAAGTGCGCAAACCTCTGCAGAGTGTAATAAACTAATCATGGTTAGCCGTGTCCCCGGTTATGGACATCTTGAGTATCTAGTACTTGGATTATCATGTGAATCTCATCATGTTACTTTAATTAATATTGTTGGGTTTTAATGATGTTACTTAATTGGGATTGAGAATTCTGTCAACCATTCTCAATGTTCAACAACCACCATGATAGTTAAATAAAATTATTCCTTTGAAGTAGGGAAAAATTGGCTTTACGAAAAAACTGTAACCATAGAGCTTTCCACCAGCCAAATATGCATATAGTATAGCTGTTGCATTCCATTACTCTCCATGTGTTACCTTGCCAGCATATTCCATGTGCTGACCCGTTTTTGGGCTGCAACGTTAATGTTGCAGACTTTTCAGACGACGATTAAGGAGTTTTTAGGTCGTGGTTCTATACTCATTGATGCCGTTGGAGTTGATGGACTCACTTATCTTCCAAGCCTTCCGTTGTTATCGTTATTAGATGGCCTTAAGCCATATTTACTGTAATAAGTTCTCTTTTGAGACACTCGATGTAATAAGTGTGTGATTGCTACTCTGCTATAAATCCTCCGAGTATTGTGTGGTGTCAGCATTACTGATCCAGGGATGACACCGGAGCACAGAGATCAGACTGTTTGAGGTCTGGTTGCTACAGAGATGGTATCAGAGCACACGCTGACTGTAGGACACGACCACTAAGCTAAAGACCTAGATCACTACTCACTCTCTTCTCTTTTGACCTCTCATCTTTTCTACTCTTTAGGATGGCGGATGCAAGGAACAAGTTCACACAACCAGATGAAGATACACCCTTTGGACGCCACTTGAAGGAAGTCACTAGATACCTGAACATAGGAGTACCAAGCTTCATGGGAACCTACAACGCCACTTTACCTGAAGAAGAGCGCTGGATGATTCAAGTTCAAGTTCCAGGAAGGACGTTCATGCCAGTCACTGAGCCCATAGAGTTTTCTTTTGATGCACCAACTTGGAGTCTAGGAAAGAGTATGGCAGCTCACATCGCCATGGGACGCATTGGAGAAGTCTACCGCAAGGATCTTAAGGATACTATATATCAGATTTGTGGGCGCCGAGATGAACACTGGGAGATGATCAGCACCAGGAAGGATAGATCAATCGTATCTTTTATCCAAGAGTTAAACCAACACATTAGACGACAGGAGAACCAGATGTGTGCCGACATGATAGATCTGAAGAAGGCTAAGACTAGAATCAAGGAACTGGAGGAAGAACTCAAGGCTACACGTGAAGATTATGAAGAGGAAATTGAAGTACTAGTGGATAAGAATGCCGACCTAACAATGAAGTTAGCGATATTTATGGGAGGCCCGACACCAGTAGATGAAGACGAAGAACCCAAGGAGATTAGCCCGGAAGACTCGGAAGCAGATAGTACCGATGATGATTATGTTGATGAAGCAGGAGCAGATATTATGGAGTCAACAACCGTTGAATATTTCTAGTAGACACCTCATCAGTAGTAGTAGTCCACCATGTAAATATAGTAGTCCGAGCACTTTGCGATAGTTAGATCGATTGTATGACTTTGTTTGTTTGAATGAAGTGAATTGTTTGCTTTTGCCTCATGTGCATATGGGTAGTGTTTTCTCTTTAGACCCCCTCTATTCTTATATCTCATCTTTTCTAAAACCTCAGATGCCTCTGAGACATGACCCCGGATTTGCCTTTCCGCCAGAGCTCACCCAGTTGATCCAGCAGCAGAACACATTGATGCAGTTGCTAGTCCAGAATCAGAATCAGGGGAACAACAACAACAACCCACCACCACCACCACCACCTGTTGACCACTTAGCCCGTTTTCTTAGGCTGAATCCGCCGGTGTTTTCCAGTAGCACCGAGCCGATAGTAGCAGATGATTAGCTCCGCAAGACAGCTAGGGAGTTGACCACAGCAGGATGCACAGATGCGGAGAAGGTGAAGTTTGCCGCACATCAGTTAGAAGGACCCGCAACATCATGGTGGGAGAATTTTACAGCCACCTTCCCAGTCGACACTGTCACATGGGACCAGTTTCAGCAGGCTTTCCGTACTGCCCATGTTTCAGCGGGAGCTATGGCCATGAAGAAGCGTGAGTTTCGTAACTTGCGCCAAGGAGGACGGACAGTTGGCCAGTATGTGGAGGAGTTTAGTAAGCTAGCACGTTATGCCCCAGATGACGTTGCTACAGATGCAGCTAAGCAGGAGAAGTTTCTGGAAGGACTGAATGATGAGTTGAGCATGCAGTTGATGGTAGCAACCTTCAACAACTACTAGGAGTTGGTAGATCGTGCTCTTATGATTGAAGGCAAGCAACAGCAAATTGAGAACCGCAAGAGGAAGTATGGACAAGGAAAGTATAATTCAGGAGCTCAGCAGAAGCCACGTTTTACCCCTAGACCGGGAGGACATTTTCAGCATACCCATGGAGTAGGTAGCTCGCACAATCACAATGGCACCAAGAATGGTAATGGCAATGGAGGAAGCAATGGCCAACCGCACCAACCCCTCAACCCCAGCCAAGAAGGACTTGAGCCAAGTCACTTGCTATAAGTGTTCGAAGCCAGGACATTATGCCAATGAATGTCCTGAAGGACAAAACGGCAATGGAAGTTTTGGGAAGAAGCCGAACCCTTTCAACAGGGGACAGGTGAACCACGTTAGCGTGGAGGAGGTTGAAGCTCAGCCCGATGCAGTAATAGGTAAGTTTTTGGTTAAGTCATTTACTGCACTCGTTCTTTTTGATACCGGTGCATCGCATTCATACATCTCAAGGGGATTTGTGGATAAGTATAACCTACCAACCCAAGCCCTTAGGTCACCCATGCTAGTAACCTTGCCTGGAGCAGAGTATGTGGCTAGTCTATGGTGTGATCGGTTACCATTAAGGATTGGTAACTATGTTTTCCCCTCAGACCTAATAGTATTAGAATCTCAAGGATTGGATGTGATATTAGGCATGGATTGGTTATCAAAGTATGAAGGGAATATTGAATGTGCTAGTAAGTCAATTTTGCTTACCACACCAGAAGGGAAAAGGATCAAGTATGTATCCCGACATGTGCCGAAGAGGACTCAAGTAAATTGCTTAACAGGAGTTGTGCAGGAGGAAGTACCAGTGGTAAGGGATTTCCCTGATGTATTTCCAGAAGAGTTGCCAGGCATGCCACCGGATAGAGATATTGAGTTCTTGATTGAGCTATTGCCAGGCACAGGGCCAATATCAAAGAGACCATATAGGATGCCAGCAAAGGATTTGGTGGAAATTAAGAAAACAGATTAAAGAATTACTAGATAAGGGATATATTCGCCCAAGTTCTTCACCTTGGGGATCACCAGCACTACTAGTGGAGAAGAAGGATGGATCGTTAAGGATGGTTGTTGATTATCGAGGATTGAATGAAGTAACGATCAAGAACAAGTACCCACTACCAATGATCAACGATCTGTTTGATCGATTGCAAGGAGCTAAGGTATTTTCCAAGATCGATCTGCGATCAGGATACCACCAGTTGAAGATTCGAGAACAGGATATTCCGAAGACAGCTTTTACCACTAGGCATGGGCTGTATGAGTATACCGTTATGTCATTTGGTCTGACTAACGTGCCTGCCTATTTTATGAACATGATGAACAAAGTGTTTATGGAGTTTTTGGATAAGTTCATCGTAGTGTTCATTGATGATATCCTGGTTTATTCGAAGAATGAAAAGGAGCATAAGGAGCATTTGCGTTTGGTACTTGGAAAGCTCAGAGAACACAAATTATATGCCAAGTTCAGCAAATGTGAGTTTTGGTTGAAGGAAGTAGGATTCCTCAGACACGTTATATCAGGAGAAGGTATAGCAGTAGATCCCGCTAAAGTTGAAACCGTGACCAAGTGGGAAGCCCCAACAATAGTTGGAGAGATCCGGAGTTTTCTTGGACTCACAGGATACTACCGGAGGTTTATTGAGAATTTCTCAAAGATTGCGAAGCCTATGACGGAGTTGTTGAAGAAAGATACCAAGTTCATATGGACAGAGGAATGTGAGGCTAGTTTCCAGGAGTTGAAGAAACGTTTGGTTACCTCACCAGTGTTGATTTTGCCAGACCAGACCAAAGATTATGAGGTGTATTGTGACGCTTCACGTCGAGGACTTGGAGCAGTGCTTATGCAGGAAGGGAGAGTTGTTTCATATGCCTCAAGACAACTGAAGCCCCATGAGTTGAATTATGCTACGCATGATTTGGAGTTAGCAGCCGTAGTGCATGCCCTGAAAACATGGAGACATTTCCTCATTGGAAATCATTGTGAGGTGTACACGGATCATAAGAGTTTGAAGTACATTTTCACACAGAAGGAGTTGAATCTCAGACAAAGGAGATGGTTGGAGCTTATCAAGGATTACGATATGAAATTGCATTATCACCCCGGAAGGGCTAATGTTGTAGCTGACGCATTAAGCCGTAAGAGCCATGTCAATACGTTAATGATGGGAGAAATACCAAGGGAGTTAGCAGAAAATCTTCGTGAACTATGTTTGGAAATAGTTCCGAGAAGCTATGTAGCAGCGTTGGAGATTCAGTCAACTTTGATGGATAGAATCAGAGAAGCTCAGAAAGCTGACAAAGAGATTGCCGCTATAAAGGAGAAACTGAGCAAAGGAAAAGCTAAAAGATTTCATGAGGATGAGCACGACACCCTATGGTTTGAAGACCGTGTTTATGTGCCCAATGACCCGGAGATCAGGAAGTTGATACTGCAAGAGGCACACGACTCACCATATTCAATTCACCCAGGAAATACCAAGATGTATCTGGATTTGAAGGATATTTTTTGGTGGACCGGAATGAAGAAGGATATAGCGGGGTATGTAGCCGTTTGTGATGTATGCTAGAGAGTAAAGGCAGAGCATCAGAAGCCAGGAGGATTGTTACAACCATTGTCGATACCCGAATGGAAGTGGGATAAGTTAGGCATGGATTTTATCATGGGATTGCCCAGGACTCGTTCAGGCTATGACTCGATTTGGGTTGTAGTCGATCGATTGATGAAAGTAGCTCATTTCATCCCAGTAAAGACCACTTATACTAGTGCTAAGTTGGCAAAAATATACATGACCAGAATAGTATGTCTGCATGGAGTTCTGAGAAGTATCGTATCAGATAGAGGAACCCAGTTTACCTCAAAGTTCTGGAAGCAGTTGCACGAAACTTTGGGAACCAGGCTAGAATTCAGTACAACTTTTCATCCACAAACAGATGGGCAGACCGAGAGTAAATCAGATTTTGTAGGATATGCTAAGAGCTTGTGCGCTAGATTATGGATCTAGTTGGGACGAAAATTTGCCATATGCAGAGTTCTCTTACAAAAACAGTTACCAAACCAGTTTATAGATGGCCCCTTTCGAAGCCTTATACGGAAGGAGGTGCAGGACACCGTTGTCATGGGACGAAGTTGGAGACCGCCAGTTGTTTGGTCCTAACTTGATTAAGGAGTCTGAATAGAGGTGAAATTGATTCGCGATAGGCTCAAGGTAGCCCAGTCCAGACAGAAGAGTTATGCAGATTCTAAACACAAGGAGACAGTTTACGAAGTTGGAGACAGAGCTTATCTTTGAGTATCTCCACTTCGGGGAACAAAGCGTTTTGGAGTTAAAGGGAAGTTAGCGCCATGATTTGTAGGACCATATCGAATTTTGGAGCGTATGGGAGAAGTGGCCTACAAGTTGGAATTGCCCGAAGGATTGTCAGGAGTTCATGATGTGTTCCACGTTTCTCAGTTAAAGAAGTGTCACGCGGAGATAGCTGACATACCATTGAGAGACACAGTGCCTATGGAAACTATTCAGTTGGATAACGATTTGACCTACGAGGAGAAACCAGTTAAGATCCTCGAGTTTGCCAGCCGAGTTACCCGCAGCAAAGTTATCAAGTTTTGCAAGGTTCAGTGGAGCCACCACACGGAGGATGAAGCCACCTGGGAGCGAGAGGAAGATTTTCTCAAGGACCACCCTCACCTATTTTCTAGCCAACCCGAATCTCGAGGGCGAGATTCATCTTAAGGGGGGTAGGTTTGTAACATCCCAAATTTTCAATTTGGAATGTTATACATTAGATCATCATGCATATCATATTTTATTTGCTTTTGGGTTTTGATCCTAGAAAATTCTAAGCAACTCAAGGACCCACGGAGAGAGTTGGGGATTTCGTTATTTTCATATTTGAGTTTTCTCAAATTTTGAAAATAGGATCATTTGAATTTATTTATTTTATCATCGATTATTTCTATTACAGAAATATGAGAGAGGGAATAAAATGGCTTTCCCAAAATATATAAATATTGAGGATTTAATAGTAAAATCAAATAAGATTTATTTCGGAGTTTTTTGATGTTTTTATTTGAATTTAGGAAAATACGCGTTTTTCAAAATTGCATTTAGGGCCCAAATAAATGTTCACTTTGTCGGGCTTGATTTTAGAAGCTCGGGAAAATTTATTTCGGGATTTTTGGAGTCCGTTTAGTATTTCTTTTTATTTTTCTTCCGAGCGTAATTATTTAAAAAAAAACCAAACCGACCTTGGGCCGTGCCCGAGCGGGACTCCGCCCGGGGGACGCCCTTAAATAGCGCCGCACCCGAGCCCCCAGCCCATAACCGCCGCCGCCAGCCCACCCGCCCGCCGGAGCCGCGACGCGCGTCGCTCGAGGTTCGCCACCGCCTCGAAATCCATGCCGTTTTTTTTAAAAACCGATTGGTTTTCTTCGGTTTTATTTTTGGTTTTTCTTCGGGTTTTTTTTCGGATTAGGTTAATTAACGAATTAATCTGTTCGTCGTTTTTCTTTTTCGTTGGATTTTCCGCGGTTATTTTCTGATCACGATTTTCGCTTTAGTATAACTTTTCGCTCGTTTATTGGAATCAGGCGATTCAAGCGCCTGGAGTATCGTCTCGAAACCCTCTATCCGAATAATCAACTTAAAAAAGTTTTTGCTACTGTAAAATTTGACTTAGATCAAGATTACTAGAACGAAGTTGTTTTCTTTCGCCGTTTGATTTTCTTTGCTTCATTCGATTTGATTCTTTTTGCCAACCGGAGTTCTTAAGTTGAACCTTCTAGTTAGATCTCTTATTTGAGTTTTACCCGTGCATTAGATGAGTTCTTATTGTATGCTTGTTTGTTTGTCTGCGATAGAGTACCCGGAGTGCACCGCCTGTTACTTCGAATCGTTAGGTTTCTCGGATCATCAGCAAGGCAAGTAACACTTTGATCATATCTTTTCTACTACCCAGTTTTATTGCATTAGATCAATCCTCACACATTGCATGATTAGGATCTAATTAAATTGTGGGATGGGAAGTAGATGAGGTAGAACCTATTGCCTGTTTATTGTCAAACCTTTGGGAGTTACTTCTACGTTTGCTTATTATGCCATGCTATGCTAGTAGACGTGGATTGGGTGAGTGATATCCATGACAGATGTGAGATTGATAATTAATGGTTTATCTAAGGTGGCAACTTAAACACACATCTGGGTGGATTGAGGCACCTGGGTATTCCAGGACTTGCTTGTTTTCTTTTGGACCGCCACCCAGGCTCAAAGGGATCATGAGACTATTCATACTAGAAACTTCCGTGTGCAGCCACAAGCTATTATGGGCTCTAGCATAGTTGACTAAGTCGTGCGAACTCTTATAGTGGTAGACTAGCAGATGTAGGGGATGTAGGTGGTACGGTCTACCCGATCGTAAGGTGCTAGCACTTCTGAAAGACTATGTCTCGGTCATCCGTCTTCTCAAACACCATGTAGTGCGAGAAAACAAACGCAGGCGATCGAGTCTTGTGGGGAAAAGTGTGCAAACCTCTGCAGAGTGTAATAAACTAATCATGGTTAGCCGTGTCCCCGGTTATGGACATCTTGAGTATCTAGTACTTGGATTATCATGTGAATCTCATCATGTTACTTTAATTAATATTGTTGGGTTTTAATGATGTTACTTAATTGGGATTGAGAATTCTGTCAACCATTCTCAATGTTCAACAACCACCATGATAGTTAAATAAAATTATTCCTTTGAAGTAGGGAAAAATTGGCTTTACGCAAAAACTGTAACCATAGAGCTTTCCACCAGCCAAATATGCATATAGTATAGCTGTTGCATTCCATTACTCTCTATGTGTTACCTTGCCAGCATATTCCATGTGCTGACCCGTTTTCGGGCTGCAACGTTAATGTTGCAGACTTTTCAGACGACGATTAAGGAGTTTTTAGGTCATGGTTCTATACTCAGTGATGCTGTTGGAGTTGATGGACTCACTTATCTTCCAAGCCTTCCGTTGTTATCGTTATTAGATGGCCTTAAGCCATATTTATTGTAATAAGTTCTCTTTTGAGACACTCGATGTAATAAGTGTGTGATTGCTACTCTGCTATAAATCCTCTGAGTACTGTGTGGTGTCAGCATTACTGATCCAGGGATGACACCGGAGCACAGAGATCAGACTGTTTGAGGTCTGGTCGCTACATCCGGTGTGCCCTGAGAACGAGATATGTGCAGCTCCTATCGGGATTTGTCGGCACATTCGGGTGGCTCTGCTGGTCTTGTTTTACCAGTGTTGAAATGTCTTGTAACTGGGATTCTGAGTCTGATCGGGTCTTCCTAGGTGAAGTAATATCCTTTGTTAACCATGAGAGCTTGTGATGGGCTAAGTTGGGACACCCCTGTAGGGTTTTGAACTTCCGAAAGCCGTTCCCGGGGTTATGGGCAGATGGGAATTTGTTAATATCTAGTTGTAGAAAACTTGACACTTAACTTAATTAAAATGCATCAACCGCGTGTGCAGTCGTGATAGTCTCTTTCCGGCGGAGTCCGGAAAGTGAACATGGTTCTTGTGTTATGCTTGAACATAAGTAGATTCAGGATCACTTCTTGATCACTTCTAGTTCACGACCGTGTTTTGCTTCTCTTCTCGCTCTCATTTGCGTAAGTTAGCCACCATATATGCTACTGCTTGCTGCAACTCCACCTCACTACCTTTTCCTACCCATAAGCTTTTTTAAATAGTCTTGATCGCGAGGGTGTGAGATTGTTGACTCCCCGTGACTCACAGATACTTCCAAAACAGTTGCAGGGGGAAAGTGGGGTGTCGGTGAGGTCGGGGCGGCACCGAGGAGGTGTTTCAAGGCGTCGCCGCGCTGTCCAGACGACGCAGACGAGTAGGGTGCTGCGTGGCGAGCTCGGCGCGCATGCACCGCCCCCTCCTCTACCTACTGGCTGATATGGGTGATGACTGGCACAGCCTAGGTGGGCCGGCCGAGTGCAGGTAAGTGGCCTCTGGCCTTTTCTCTCTCTTATTTTATTTGTTTCAGTTTTCTATTTTATGTAGATGTGTTGGCTTTATTTAAAATGCCAGAGCACTCTCAAAAATCCTGAAAATATTTGTCGGCGCTATTTGGATTATTTCCAATAGCCCTCATTTAAATTCAAGATTATTTGGGCATTTAGAATTATTTATAGCATTTAAATGCCCAAATTCAAATTACTTATGATTTAATTCAGTGACCCAAGATGTCCTAGAAAAATGTGAACCATTTTTGGCAGAGGTTCTAGACCAAGACAAAAATGATGAACATTTTTTAAGGGCATTTCAGGTTCTTTGGAAATTATTATAGTAAACCCTAGTTGAGTTAAGTGGTGCAAGGGGTTTATGCCATCCCCATTTCAAGTTTCAGGAAAAATTAAACATGATACATCACCCTAATGCAAGCACTGACTAGGGTTGTGACAACTCACCCCTACTCAGAAAAATCTCGTCCCGAGATTCAGGGTCCATTAGGAAGAAAGTGGGGTACTCAAGTCGAAGACGATCCTCCCTTTCCCAAGTAGCTTCTTTCTAAAAATGGTGTGACCATTGAACCTTGAGAAACTTACTGTTGTGGCGTCGAGTGGTATGCTCAGCTTGATCAAGGATACGAACGGGATATTCCCGATATGTGAGATTATCTTGGAGATCAAGTGTTTCGTGATCCACTCCACGGATAGGATCCGAGAAGCAACCCTGAGTTGAGAAACGTGGAAGACAGCATGAACTGTGGAAAGATGCGGAGGTAGTTCCAATTGGTAGGCAACTTCTCCTCGTTTGGTAAGAATGCGAAAGGGTCCAATGTAGCGAGGAGCCAATTTGCCTTTGATACCGAATCGATGGGTTCCCTTCAGAGGAGTAACCCGAAGGTAATCCTTCTCGCCGACTTTGTAAGTCATGGCCTTATGATGGTGATCATATTGGCTCTTCTAATGAGATTGGGCTATTTTCAATTTCTCACGAATGATGCGAACTTGTTCTTCTGCTTCCTGGATCATCTCTGGGCCAAAGAATTGTCTTTCCCAGTTTATGACAAGTTAAGAGGCGTTCGAAACCTTCGTCCATAGAGAAGTTCAAAAGGAGCTTTGGCCAAGCTGGATTGATAGCTATTGTTATAAGCAAATTCGTCAAATGGAAGGCATTTCTCCCAATCCATTCCGAATGAGATAGCAGAAGCTCAAAGGATATCTTCCAGAATTTGGTTGACGCGTTCTACTTGACCACTTGATTGAGGGTGGAAGGCGGTGCTGAAGGAGAGACGAGTCCCCATTGCATTTTGGAAACTTTCCCAAAATCGAGAGGTGAAGAGACTTCCACGATTTGAGTTAATTTCCAATGGAACACTATGAAGACACACTATTCGAGAGATATACAAGTCTACTAGCTGGCTAGCGGTTATATTCTCTCGAACAGGCAGGAAGTGGGCTACTCTGGAAAGACGATCGATGACAACGAAGATAGCATTATTCCCTCTCTTTGTCCTGGGAAACCCGGTGATGAAATCCATATCGATTTTATCCCATTTCCATTCAGGAATAGCTAAGGGTTGAAGGGTACCAGTAGGGCGTTGATGCTTTGCTTTAATGCGACAACACACGTCGCCACTAGCAATGTATTGTGCAATTTCTCTCTTCATCCTAGTCCACCAGAACCTCTGGCGTAGGTCCTGATACATTTTGGTACTACCAGGATGAATTGTGAGAGGAGATTCATGAGCCTCCTTAAGGATCAGATGCCGTAGATGTTGGTTCTTGGGAACCAATAGACGGTTCTCAAAGAAAACAACACCTCGGTCATCCATAGAGAAACATTTAGCGGCTTCACTAGCAATGTTCTCTTGGATGCGGAATATACCTTTATCACGCTTCTGGGCAGCTATGATCTGATCCGTAAGGGTAGATTTCGCCACCAAGGTAGATAGGAATCCTTGAGGAACAATGTGTAGGTTAAGCTTCCGAAATTCCTCATGGAGAAGTGGTTGACCTTGTTGTAACATCAGGTTGTTACTCTAAGATTTACGACTTAGTGCATCAGCCATAACATTGGCTTTCCCCAGGGTGTAAGTTATTCCTAAGTCGTAATCTAAGATCAACTCGACCCAACATCTTTGCCTGAGATTCAAATCCAGTTGGGTGAAGATATATTTCAGACTTTGGTGATCGGTGAAGATCTCGCAATGATTACCGAGAAGGTAATGTCACCATGTTTTGAGTGCATGGACTACAGCTCAAGCTCCAGATCATGTGTGGGATAGTTTTCCTCATGTGGATGCAACTGTCGTGAAGCATAGGCAATCACATGACGATCTTTCATGAGTATGCAACCTAGTCCTTATCACGAGGCCTCGGAATAGATAACAAAGTCCTTGGAGAAATCTGGTGGTACCAGTATGGGAGCAGACATCGGGCGTCTTTTCAGTTCCTGAAAACTGTACTCGCACTGTGGGGTCCACTCGAACTTTTTATCTTTCTTGAGGAGTTCAGTTAGAGGTTTAGCAACCTTGGTGAAGTTCTCAGCGAAGCGGCGGCAGTAGCTCGCTAAGCCAAGGAAACTCCAAACTTGCTTGACCCTTTCAGGTGGAGTCCAATTAAGAACAGCCTGAACTTGCCCGGGATTGACAGCAATACCCTTACCAGAGATTACATGGCCTAGGTAGGTCACTTCTGGCAACCAGAATTCACACTTAAAGAATTTGGCATAAAGGTGGTGCTCTCGAAGTTTTGTCAACACCAGCCTTAGATGCTCGGCATGTTCTTCCTCATTATTGGAGTAGATGAGCATATCATCGAGGTAAAGCACGACGAATTTATCCATGTACTCCATGAAGATCGAATTCCTTAACCGATAGAATGTGGCTGGGGCATTGGTTAAACCGAAGGACATGACGGTGTACTCGTATTGGCCATAACGAGTAACAAAGGCCGTTTTGGGAATGTTCCCGTTCTTGATTTTGGTTTGACGGTAGCCCAACCTCAAATCCATTTTGGAGAAGATCGAGGATCCAGCGAGCTGATCATACAGGTCATTGATCCCGGGGAGCGGATACTTGTTCTTTATGGTGACCAAGTTGATAGGTCAATAATCTACAACCATCCGATCCGTTCCATCCTTCTTCTTGACGAAGAGGACGGGACAAGCCCAAGGAGAAGAACTAGGACGGATGAAACCCTTTTTCAAGGACTCATCGAGTTGTTTCTTAAGCTCAGCTAGTTCTAAGGGTGCCATCTTATAGGGTCTTCTAGAGATTGGGACAGTTCCTGGAACAAGATCTATCATGAACTCCACATCTCTATCAGGTGGAACACCTGGCAGTTCTTCTGGAAAGACATCCGGAAAGTCACAGACTACTGGTATATCTTCAAGGTATGGAAGAGCACTGGCATTGAGGGAGTAGAGCAGACACTCAGACACTCGTGTTAAGACATTGACTGTCTTGCCCGATAGATGTGTAAGTTGAACAGTTCTAGATTAACAATCAATCTTAGCATGATGGGCTATCATTCGGTCCATACCTAAGATGATATTTATGTTCGAGGATTTGAGAGCTATCAAAGAAGCAAGTAAAACCAGTCTATCGACAAGAATTTCATTCCCATGGCTTACCCTAGAAGTTTGCCATCTAGAGCTAGGAGTTTGAATTTCCATGGTGGTGGGCATGTCACAGAATGTCGTGTTGTGCAATCGAGCATAGCTCTCGGATATGAATGAATGAGATGCTCCAGTATCGAAAAGAACAGATGTTGGATGGCAGTTAACAAGGAGCTTACCAAGGACGACGTTGGGATCATCATGAGCCTCCTCAGCTGAGACATAGTTGACATGGCCACGTGTAGTGGTGGCTGGCTTTGCGTAGTACACCTTACCCGCTGGCTTACCACAGCCAATGGACTTCCCAGACTGGTTGGGGTTTTTGTTCTGGGGACACTCTCGAATGTAGTGACCTGGCTCTCTACACTTGAAGCATGTCAGAGTGTTGGTGCGCGGAGCAGCATTAGTGGCTGGTCCACCATAAGCCTTAGGTGGTGCATACTACTGGGTTGGGCGAGGCGCCTCATAGGATGGCCTCGGAGTGAATCTGGGTGGCAGAGCTGTGCTTGGAACCCACACACGGCGCTTCTGAGAGCCAGCACCGGATGAAGAACCAAAATCACGAGAGTGCTTGCATGTAGCTTCATAGTCAGTCTGGCCAGTCCCAGCACTGATGGCCTTGTTCACTGGCTTCTGGAAGGAGGAGCACTCGTGCAGACGGAGGTCGCACTGAAGCTCGGGGCTAAGTGCCTTTCGGAACCTCACCTGCTTCTTGGTGTCGGTGGACACTTCCTCAGGAGCATAGCATGTCAGGTTTCCAAACTCACTGTTATAGGCATCCACGGCTAGTCTCCCTTGGGTGAAGTTGCAAAACTCCTCCCTCTTACGATCCATAAGACCTTTCGGAATATGGTGCTCACGAAAAGCCTTGCTGAAGTCTGCCCAAGTGGTAATCTGGCCAGCTGGGTGCATAGCCTCATAGTTTTCCCACCAAAGGCTAGCGGGGCCCACATGATGATATGCAGCGTAAGTGACCTTATCAGCTTCGGCTACATTGGCAGAACATAGCTTATGGGTGATACTGCGAAGCCAGTCGTCCGCATTGAGGGGCTGGACGGAATGATGGAAGGTTGGTGGGTACAACTTGATAAAGTCATTGATAGACATCAAGTCATTCCTTGGTGATGTGGAGTGTTCTGCTCAATGTGTTCCAGCAGTCGGTTGGTCTCACGTTTATTCCTTTCTACCTCCAACATGACTTCGGCCAAGGAAGGTGGATGGGGCAGATTCCCATCCCTAGCCCCACTGGCTTCACCCTGCTCCTGGACAGCAGGGGTGATTCGGGTGTTGACCATCCTAGGAAAACAAAACAACAGTTTAGACAAGGATGGAAAAACTCTAGCATAGGAGTGCAGAATGTAATGGATGACACGGAATGTAGAGATGTTCATTTGTATGCCATGGTAATATAGAAACTGCCATATATATACCATCGGTCATACACACCATACATAGTTTAGTACAAGCGCAGTCTAAAGTACAACTGGGGTGAAGGATGATACATCTCATCAGAGGCATTCCAAGATCCTATACATTATTTATCTACGCCTCTGGAACTCGGTACACACTGAGTCATATTCCACAAGACGCGCAGGACTGTGGAGATACAACTATTACAATACTACTACTGCCATGATCTAGCTCAGTCGTCTCCGTCTCCGTAGTAATCTTCATAAAGATTACCCGCGTAGCCTGGAAGTGGAACATGTGGATCTGGAAACTCCCGGTTGCGTGGGGCCTGCGGACCATAAGGACATGGATGAGGCCTTGGTCCCACGAACGGTAGAAGACGACGCCCACGTGGAGGTGTGATGCCTCCAACATTAGGATAGTCCATACGAGATGGCAGACGAGTGCGTATGGGGTACAAATCCCACATATCAAGATAACTTGTCTGCACGGCGGGTGAAAGCCGTGTCAGAGTGGCCCAGTGGTCCGCTCGAGTGTTGTACAGCTCCATCCGAAGGGCACGGACCTCACGGTCCCTTTCCTCCAGCATCTCTATGGTGGTCCGAAGGCGCAGCTCCTCATGAGTAGAGTCAGCGTAAAGACTAGTGTAATAACCCTCCTGACCAGTAAGTGCTGCTGGCAGATAATAGAACTCGGTGTTTTGAAGCGACGTGTGCCCAGATCGAATGATAGATATCATGGAGTAAGCGGCGTCCTAGACGGACATCTTCATAGTAACTCCGAGCCCGTAAGACCAGTGAAGGGGACCGGTAGCTCCGGGGTAGGAAGGATATATCCTCACTGTGCATATGTACTGACTCTAATTAAAATCTCGATACTACTCTTCTATGGTATACTCTAGATGCCATCAATAGCATGTCTCTGTCATCACACGGACCAGCATGGCCGTGGGACCGGACACATCAATGCACCGAGTCAGACGTACCACTTGATGTGTGGTGCGGGAAGCCATCTGAAACACAAAATAATGCAAAGGCATTAGAATTTCTAGTAGAAATTGGATAGCATAATGGTTGTAAATGCTCAAAAAGGATTTTGAGACATTTAGCAAAGGGTTTCATAGTCACTAACAACATCATATCAATGTCCTCGTCCAACTAAAAACATACCGAAGTAGTAGAAATTGAACTGGGGCTTGGAGCCAACAATCCTATAAGAGTCTACGGATTAGTAACACGTGAACCTGGTAGAAATAAGAGGAGCCTAGTCCTTAACCCCCGTGGAAGAATAGGCTGACTCAGATCAGAATGACATGAGGTAAAGTAGTAAAAAGAGCCTCAAGTTCCCTCCCACAATCAATTCCCCTACATATAACTAAAGCATTTCTAGACTCAACATTGACCAGTTTGGCTTGATGAACCTACAGGCAGTCCGGCTCTAATGCCAATGTTGTCAGGACCCCGACCCAAAGTCACACCGATCTAGCATGTAACACATCATATCACTTTGCGGCCTCACGCACGGTATTCCCACGGGTGCTACCTTAACTGGCCCGGGACCGTTTGCCCCTTTTGGCTCACGTATATGATAGTGTCGCTAGCATCCATATGACAGAGAACCCGGGCCGACATGACTAGTCGTAAACACAAAGTGGCACTAACTTACAGGGACAGGCATACATGACCCAGCAATGAACGTGTCGGTCATCAACGAGTGAATCCGGGCTGTAGCAGCTAGGCTAAGAGGACTCCGAAGAATCCGGGCTGTAGCAGGCTAACAGGACTCCGGTAGACACCACGTGACATTTCCCCGTAGGGACAGACATAGGAACGAAGAAGGACACATGCCGGCCAGCCTAAGGGTTCTGGAGCAGTAGCAAGCTACCATGGCTCAGTGGAAGCACTAGGAGATATTTCCCAGTAAGAGAGGCTACCAAGGATAAACAACTAGGTTGTTGGATCCCACACATACCAAGCATTTCAAATCATACACACAATATGCTCGATATGTGCAAATACAACATGGCATCACAACAAAACTCTACAACTCAAGTACTTTATTTAGAAGGCTCCGGAGAGCCATACATAACATGTTCATACAGGTAGGGTTCACACGACCCAACACTCAAGTCATACAAACATACAAGCACTGCGGAAGTAAACTTGTCTGAGTACAGACAACTAGAAAGCAAGAAGGCTTGGTGAAGCCTGTCTATCTACAAGGCCCTTCACAGCTCAGGATCACCACCTGGGTGGCAAGTCACTCGTCAACATAGAGATCTACATAGAACTCATCGGAGGGGGCGGTGTTCTCCTCTGCAATAGTTTATTAAGCAAACATGAGTACAAAGGTACTCAGCAAGACTTACATCAGATCCTACATACATGCACATCATTAACAAAGGGATAGTGGAGTTTATTGCAGCAAGCCAGCTTTGACTCTTGGCTAAACTATCCTACGAGACAACAACTTGTAAATGTTTGCGCACACGATTCCACTACTCACCACAACAATACACTACCGCGGATCCTCTTCTGTCATCCTACGGAAGGGCCATCCACGGCACTCACACTTGTCTTGAGGCTTTTAGTAGTCTGCATTTACTTGTCTATGAATTGTATAGGCAACCAAGTAGTCCTTTATCGCGGACGCGGCTATTCGAATAGATGATGTTAACCCTGCAGGGGTGTACTTCTTCACACAAGTTTCCATCACTTAGCGTCTGCACACGACATGTGCTCGGCAGACTTCAAGCGAAAGCCGACATGGGTGTACACCACGACCCGACTAACCACTCAAGTCCTTAGTCTAGGTTTATCGCCTATTCAGGTTCCATCCACAGGGAGTCCGGCCGAGGTTTCCACTACGGCCCCGAATGATGTGTACATGGTTCCCGAGGCACCAAACGGGCATCTCGATACACCGGGCCACGTACCTACCGCATCACAGCCCACCCCGCGGGTCAACGCTGCGCATGGCCTCCAGTATTCTACGAACACCAGAAACTACTTGCAACTCCTGGACAGAGGACAAGGGAGATTAATAAGTCGAGCGGGGTCATATTTCAGGGCCCAATGTGTGGTAGTAGCTGATCTTAAATCACACATACAGATCTCAGTTCTTAGGGACTGTTCCAATGAAAAAACCACCATGTACTCCTACATGGCCTCTCATCGATACCTTTACCAAAACATGTTCAACACTTCACTCTCATCACCGACACAATCATTTCACTCCAGCCCATCAGCCAGATGAACCAGACCTGACACAACTCTAAGCATAGCAGGCATAGCAAGGTAGGAAACACAAACATGGCTCAATCAACTCCTTCACATGCTAGTGGGTTTCATCTAGTTATTGTGGCAATGACAGGTCATGTAGAGGAAATTGGTTCAACTACTGTAACGCCCTGAGACCGATGTGTCAGGTGTCCTCAAGTTATTCGCTGTTGTTGCCTTGTCATGTGCTTGCGTGTCATGCATTGCATATCATGTCATCATGTGCATTTCATTTGCATACATGCTCGTCTCATGCATCCGAGCATTTTCCCCTTGTCCGTTTTGCAATCCGGCGCTCCTATGTCACCTGGTGTCCCTTTCTACCTCTTTTCTCATGCGGGTGTTGTAATGCCCCGAGACCGATGTGCCAGGTGTCCTCCAGTTATTCGCTGTTGTTGCCTCGTCATGTGCTTGCGTGTCATGCATTGCATATCAAGTCATCATGTGCATTTCATTTGCATACATGCTCGTCTCATGCATCCGAGCATTTTCGTCTTATGTATTACATGGGTTGTGTGAAGATTACCTCACTTGCAACATTGCTTGCAATGCGGTTATGCCTCTAAGTCGTGCTTCGACACGTGGGAGATATAGCCGCATCGAGAGCGTTACAAGTTGGTATAGAGCCTTCCCCGACTTTAGGAGCCCCCTGCTTGATCGAATCACTGGCGCTGTTGAGTCTAGAAAAAAATGTTTTGAGTCATTTAGGATTATATATATCGGAGAGTAGGATTCTTTTTACTCCTCAGTCCCTTCATCGCTCTGGTGAGGCATCTTGACGTAGAGTTTTGACTCTTCTCTTCTCAAATTTCACTAAAAAAATATTAGGATCGCGCGGGTATCTTGGAATCGTTCCGATGGTTTTGTGACGAGAACATTGTTCTTGGTGCCTCCTGACATTTAGGGGTTGTGGCAGTGTCCCGGGGAGTTGAGCTCCGAGGTGTTGTCGTCACAATTTTATTGTTGCAGTTCTGGAATACCTGAGTTTCGCCAACATCGAAAATCTCTTTTATGTAGTTGTTGGTGAGATAACCTTGACGCCACCCAGTACTGGGGCGGGAGTTCGGGAGTATTGCCATAACTCGTATAACGGATGCTTTTCGAAGGTTGAGGTAAACAATTTCCAAAGGTTTCTTGGTTATGTGTTGAAGGATTTGCTAGTTTTGGGTGAGATATTATGCTTCCCCTGTATCCCCAACACTGATTGCATAACCGGGAAAATTTCGGGAGTTTATAAGTGGGAATTCAAGTAGTTCTTAGGATATCTTTCCGACAGATGTATGATATAAAATTGGGGTTCGACGTCTAGTGGTCCGCCTATCCACGGTTGGTTTTACAGTGGTCTCGTTGTGTCTTAGAGAGTCCTTGGCTATGCTGACTCGGGGACGCTTCGTATGTCATGTACACTGCCTTGTACATGATGGAGCTGTACGATCGAGCCCGTGTAGGCCCCACCACGAAA
The DNA here is from genome assembly GCF_003073215.2 of Triticum urartu. Taxonomy (NCBI): domain Eukaryota; kingdom Viridiplantae; phylum Streptophyta; class Magnoliopsida; order Poales; family Poaceae; genus Triticum; species Triticum urartu. The sequence goes on along the minus strand of NC_053027.1, from coordinate 354,738,214 downwards.
ACTTCGGACGAAATCTCTATCATATGTTTGTTCCGGCTTATTCTGCAAGCCAATCCTTTGTTTTGTTTGAGCTGTGGTATTCGAGTTGCTTCGAAGTCAAGAGTTGATTCCATACCTTTCCTAAACGGTGTTCTCATACTCCTAAGTGAATACTAATCCTTCATGATAATCGAGTTTGTCATGTCAATCCTTCTCAACCGGCGTGTTTCTCGTCAAGTGGATCCAATCATTTTCAACATCTACAAGATCAATTCAATTCATTTCAACGTTATTTGTTTTCATCCGCCCAAGTTGCCTTTGTTTTCCCACCCTCCCTCCCTTTTTCCTCAAGGACTCAGATGTCTTAATCAAGTATCCTTTTATTGATGGGAAGTCTCTATTCTTTTCCGTCTATGTTCGTATCCGGTGATTCTCATGAAGATACTAACAGAGCCTCAAGTTCATCATCCTTCATTCTTTTTTTCTCTGGTGGATTCAATTCAAGCTTTGTTGATGGTATTCTTTTCCTCGTTTCAAATGCTTTTCTCATGCCGGTGCACCTCTCAACTATCCTCTTCTCGCTATTCAATTATTCCGAAGTGCTGAAGATATCTCCAAGATTCGTGTTTACACTCTGCTTTCATTCAAACTCTTTCGAGGATGTTATCTCTTTCAAGCCATTTAATTCAACCAGTGCATTCTCCTTTCCAAGTAATCATTTCAACGGTGTATCTTTTGAGTGGGCCCTAACCCACAGGTCTTTTCCCAGGATCTTACCTGACTCTTCTTATTTTCTCGGAGCTTTTCAAATTCATTTCGAAGTTTGACATAAGAATGAATTATCATCAGTCAAATGCCTCTCTCCAAGATCTGTCAAATTTTTTTCATCGTTGGCTCAACCTTTCCATTCTTCATTCTGGAGTGCCTCAACAATTCATGGTGGTGTTTCTCATCATCATTCTCAACATTTGAAGACCGAAGAAGATTTTTACCTCCATATCTTATCCGTTCTCTCAGAGATTCGTGGTTCTAGTTTGAGGCCATCCTCTCATAATTGTATTCGATTGTGAGAATTCTTTTCACCCATCCGGAGCAATACAGAAGTCTTTTTAGTTTGATTATCCGGAGCCCATCGTCTCAGAATTATTCATTCTCAGCTTTCAGCTCTTGTTATCTAAACCTTACAGGTACATTTTTCAAATTTCTCTAATCACCTTGGGATCTCTTCGTTCACTTGTATCTAAATTTCCCCAAGCATCTTCGTTCATTGCCAATTCTTCCTGGTGTTTCTTTATCTTTTCTTCGTTCGTTTTTTAATTCTTACGGTGGTTCTTCCAAGATTCTTCTTCCTTCGTTTATCATATCAATTTATTCGTTGTTTCCAATCCTATTGGTGATTCATTGAAGGCCTCTTCAAGTTGGCGCTATATCTATCTTAAACCTTTTTACGAGAATAAGTAGTATGCAAAATCCGTTGCTTATCATCAATTTAAATTGGTGAAGGATAGCATAATGTAATTCTTATTCTTGTTTCATCGAGTAAATTCAAGTTGATATCTGGGGTTATATTTCACCTAAAGCTTTCCCTAAGGATTAATGCTATTAATGGTGATAATATATGACCCAAGTTCTTCATTTATCCTCCTGGTGAAATAAGTTTCTCGTCTCCTGGTTCTTATCAATCCAATTCTTTTTCCCGTGAGTGGCAGGTTGTCACCTCATAATTTGAGATGTATTCCATAAGACAATATCAAGCTTATTCTTTTCATTGTTGGTTTTCCAACAACTCCGTTCTAGCATTTGTTGTAAGCGTGCTCCCTCAAGATCTTGTTTCCCTTCGTTCATTGCATTCCATTCTTACTTTTGTTCCGGAGGCTTTGTGATGTTGCTTTCTTCAACCATCATCTCGTTTCATCTAAGATCATGTTATTTCCTGTGCTTATCCATCTAACCGGAGTGTTGTGTCATCTCTTCTAGTTCTTTTCATCTTATTAAGTCTTGAATCCCTTCTCAACCGGAGTGCTGCCCAAAGTTGTTCTTCCTTGTTCCTCTTTGCTAACGGAGTGCTTTCAACTTCATTTATCTCCATTGTATTCTTTTTGATAAATGGCTTAACCTTTTCAAGGTTCTTTGGTCTCACTCGTTTGTCAAAGAAGCAACTTAGTTTTACCTCTCCTCTTTCTCTTTCGTTTTTCCCTCCGATGCCATTCTAGATCTCGGGACGAGATCCTCTCGTAGTGGTGGAGTGTTGTAATGCCCCGAGACCGATGTGCCAGGTGTCCTCCAGTTATTCACTGTTGTTGCCTTGTCATGTGCTTGCATGTCATGCATTGCATATCAAGTCATCATGTGCATTTCATTTGCATACATGCTCGTCTCATGCATCCGAGCATTTTCCCCTTATCCGTTTTGCAATCCGCGCTCCTATTTCACCCGGTGTCCCTTTCTACCTATTTTCATGTGCGAGTGTTAAACGTTCTCGGATTGGACCAAGACTTGTCATGCAGCCTTGGTTTACTACCGGTAGACCGCCTGTCAAGTTTCGTACCATTTGGACTTCGTTTGATACTCCAACGGTTAACCGAGGGACCGAGAAGGCCTCGTGTGTGTTGCAGCCCAACACCCCTCCAAAGTGTCCCCAAAATCCACCTAAACCCCCTCCAGCATCTAAATCGTTCGATCATGATTGTGTTGTTTCGTTCTAGTTGAACAGTAGTGGAGCCCAGTTGGGGTCGATCGGGGATCTGTGTAGCTTTTGGGATAGTCTTCTTTTATTTTGGTTCCGTAGTCGGACCTTGAGTGTATCTGGATGTATGTAATGCTTTATTCATGTAATTGTGTGAAGTGGCGATTGTAAGCCAACTATGTATCTCTTTTCCCTTATGTATTACATGGGTTGTGTGAAGATTACCTCACTTGCGACATTGCTTGCAATGCGGTTATGCCTCTAAGTCATGCTTCGACACGTGGGAGATATAGCCGCATCGAGAGCGTTACAAGTTGGTATCAGAGCCTCATTTGTCAAAGAAGCAACTTAGTTTTACCTCTCCTCTTTCTCTTTCGTTTTTCCCTCCGATGCCATTCTAGATCTCGGGATGAGATCCTCTCGTAGTGGTGGAGTGTTGTAATGCCCTGAGACCGATGTGCCAGGTGTCCTCCAGTTATTCGCTGTTGTTGCCTTGTCATGTGCTTGCGTGTCATGCATTGCATATCAAGTCATCATGTGCATTTCATTTGCATACATGCTCGTCTCATGCATCCGAGCATTTTCCCCTTGTCCATTTTGCAATCCGGCGCTCCTATTTCACCCGGTGTCCCTTTCTACCTATTTTCATGTGCGGGTGTTAAACGTTCTCGGATTGGACCAAGACTTGTCATGCGGCCTTGGTTTACTACCGGTAGACCGCCTGTCAAGTTTCGTACCATTTGGACTTCTTTTGATACTCCAATGGTTAACCGAGGGACCGAGAAGGCCTCGTGTGTGTTGCAGCCCAACACCCCTCCAAAGTGGCCCAAAAACCCACCTAAACCCCCTCCATCATCTAGATCGTTCGATCACGATCGCGTGGCCGCAAACCGCACCTCATTTGGAGCTTCCTAGCTCCCTCTACCTCTATAAATAGACCCCTCCATTTCAAATCCCGGGTCTTCTCTTTGCCCTAACCCTAATTTTCCACATCGCGCGCCGTCGGACATTGTCCGCTGCGCCGGACAAGCCGCCGCCACCGCCTGCGGAGAATCAGAGCGCTCCACGTGGCCGGCCGCCTCCTCCCACCGCTGAGGCCCGCTCGGCCCAGAGCCGGCCCCCTCCTCTACGCGACCGGGCCGCGCGTCGCCTCCCTGCGCCCTTCGTCGCGCGCCCGTCGCCGCCGTCGCCGCGCCTCTCGCCGGGAGCCCGCGGCGCCGTCGTGCTTCTCCGGCGCCGGTGAGCGTCGCCGACACCCCGGCTTCCGCGCCCGCCGCCGCGCCCTTCTCCGCCCGCGACGACCGTCTCCACCGCACCGTCTCCGTCGCCGGCGTCCTCCCCTCTGCTTCTCCGGCGACCGCGCCTCGCTCCGGCCACCGCTTCTTCATCTCCGGCGCCGACTTCCGGCCATCCTCATTTTGTGTGCCGCTACAGTACCAGATCTGGATCCAGATCCAGATCGGGTTGACTTTCCCTCCAAACCCTAATTATTTTGGCAGCTTCATCGCATCATAACTCTGTCATCGTAGCTCCGATTCGCGTGTGTAGCATATCAAAATGTTCGTCTCGACGAGTACATCATTTCATCTCATTGCATCATTTTCATTTGAGCTCATCTTGATGCCCGAAATGCTGTTGGAAGAGGACTATGTGATGATTATGTCAGATCTGTTTCAACAAATGGCCTTTTGTCATTTTTGCCATGATTAATGTGTGCATGCTATGATCCCGAGCTCTACATGTGTTTTGTATAATGCCATGCCATCTTTATAGGGGTGTATGCCATGTATTTTTGTGATCTTTATGGTGACTAGCACAAGCATGCAAAGTAGCTTACTCAATGATGCTGATTTCAGGGACTTAGAATTTCACTAAGTCCTTGTCCTGATATTATTTTTATGCCATATGTTCATGTTGTTTCCTAGTGATCAGTGTCTCTTTTGAGGATGATCAGTAAGGATGTTTTGTTAATATTGTGGTGCTCTATCCATCCATGTCTTTGTTTGCATTTATGGAGCAACCTAGCTTGAGTCAATCGAGCTCTACTTTTGCTATGAAATGTTCCTGGCAGATTGTTAACATGTTTAGCGATTTTGCCGAGCTTGTTGTTGTTGATCCGTGCATGCTATGTTGTTTTTCCTGCCATTTCTAGCTTCTATGCCATGTCTATTTGCTGGGTGTATGCTTAGTTTGTCATGCAATGCCTCGTAGTGAGTGCATCAAGCTCGTAAACATGCCTACTCGTTAATCTGTTTTGCATGCTCCAGTTTTTCACCAAGTCTGGATCTGTTTATGTTTTTGCCATGTTCACATGCTTGCAATTGTATTTTCCGATCCCTTTTGACTCAAGGTCACTAAGGGACTGTTGTTAAGTGCTTTTAGTAGCTTCATGCCATGCCTTGTTTTGCCACATTAAGTTCGTGTAGCATGTAGTTTTCATGCTCTAAAGATTGCTTCCTGATGATAAATTCCAGATGTGCTGTTAATTTCACTAAGTCTGTAACCTGTTATCATTTGCACATTTTCCATGCTTGTTTGAACCTGTTATTGAGTGAATTAGACGTAGCTCAGTGTTCATCTTTTTTCAAGCATTATAAGTGGATCCCTACCATGTATTTTGTTGTCATGTTTGAGTGCTGTAGCATATTTATCTTGATGCATTTAGTTGGCTACTTGCTGTTTATCGCAGACCGGTGTCGTATTTGTTTTGCTTGCCATTTCCAAACCGTGCATCCGATTCCGGTGATATTTATATCGATTTCAACCGAGATCACCTCCCCTTTCTAGTGGCACTCTTGGATTTCCAAGTTGAGGCTAGGTTCAATCATTCCTTTTCAAATCATGCATATGCATCACATACCGCATCCCGCATATCATGCCATGTTCATGTGTTGGTTGTTTACTATGTTGTGTGCTTCTTTCCGGTGTTGCTTCTTCGGGTTGGTTCCGATAACGTCGCGTTTGTGAGGATCCGTTTGACTACGTCCGTTTGTCTTCTTCATGGACTCGTTCTTCTTCCTTGCGGGATTTCAGGCAAGATGATCATACCCTCGAAATCACTTCTATCTTTGCTTGCTAGTTTGCTCGCTCTTTTGCTATGCCTATGCAGCAATACCTACCACTTGCTTATCATGTCTCCCATATTGTTAAGCCAAGCCTCTAACCACCTTGTCCTAGCAAACCGTTGTTTGGCTATGTTACCGCTTTGCTCAGCCCCTCTTATAGCGTTGTTAGTTGCAGGTGAAGATTGGAGTTTGTTCCTTGTTGGAACATGGATATTTTGTTGGGATATCACAATATCTCTTATTTAATTAATGCATCTATATACTTGGTAAAGGGTGGAAGGTTCGGCCTTATGCCTAGTGTTTTGTTCCACTCTTGCCGCCCTAGTTTCCGTCATATCGGTGTTATGTTCCCGGATTTTGCGTTCTTAAATGGTTGGGTTATAATGGGAACCCCTTGACAGTTCGCCTTGAATAAAACTCCTCCAGCATTGCCCAAAATTGGTTTTACCATTTGCCACCTAGCCTTTTCTTTCCCTTGGGTAGGCCTACCCAAGGGTCATCTTTATTTAAACCCCCGGGCCAGTGCTCCTCTGAGTGTTGGTCCACCTTGTCAGCCGCCTGTGGCCACCAGGGGCAACTCTGGGTTGGCCTACCGAAAGTTTGGACGATCCGGTGTGCCCTGAGAACGAGATATGTGCAGCTCCTATCGGGATTTGTCGGCACATCCGGGTGGTGTTGCTAGACTTGTTTAATGTCCGGTTGTAGAAAACCTGAAGTTGATCTTAATTAAAATGCACCAACCGCGTGTGTAACCGTGACGGTATCTTCTCGGCGGAGTCCGGGAAGTGAACATGGTGTTGGAGTAATGCTCGACGTACATTGTTCTAGGATCACTTCTTGATCATAGTTTCTCGAACGTGCTTTGCCTTCTCTTCTCGCTCTCATTTGCGTATGTTAGCCACCAGATATGCTAGTCGCTTGCTACAGCTCCACCTCATACCTTTTACCCTTCCTATAAGCTTAAATAGTCTTGATCGCGAGGGTGTGAGATTGCCGAGTCCCCGTGACTCACAGATACTTCCAAAACCAGATTTGGAGGTGCCAAGGATACCGTGCAGATGACGCTACCAAGCTCAAGGAGGAGATTGATGAAGATCTTGTCCTTTGTGTTGTTTCGTTCTAGTTGATCAGTAGTGGAGCCCAGTTGGGGTCAATCGGGGATCTGTGTAGCTTTTGGGGTAGTCTTCTTTTATTTTGGTTCCGTAGTCGGACCTTGAGTGTATCTGGATGTATGTAATGCTTTATTCATGTAATTGTGTGAGGTGGCGATTGTAAGCCAACTATGTATCTCTTTTCCCTTATGTATTACATGGGTTGTGTGAAGATTACCTCACTTGCGACATTGCTTTCAATGCGGTTATGCCTCTAAGTCGTGCTTCGACACGTGGGAGATATAGCCACATCGAGGGTGTTACAACTACCACATCACACAGCAGTTTGAAACGTTGTTGTCTTAAATGCAGAGAGCACGAGCGAGAAGATGGGATTGTATCGAAATGATCAATGGGGTTGCTTGCCTGACAGAGTGGTCAAGGGGTACTGTCCTTTAGTGGGATACTCACGAATATCCTCGGGAGCAGAACCTACCACGGGGATCACACCGGTAACACAATCAATACATGGCGATATGCAACAATATGATGCATGCATATGACATGGCAAAATGAGTGTGTTGGGCTAATGCAACTAGGAACAGAAAGGTTTGAGTTTATATGAACCAAGGGTTCAAATTCAAACTCAGGTTATGGATTCAAATAGTGCATTATCATGTTTTGATCTAAAACAGCAAGGTTAAGTTGTTTAATCGTGCATGAAACTAGTACAAATGGATAGATTAGATTTTTTTGATCATCTTTCATATATATAACTTTTCATTCTGAGCTATAGATTAATTTCTGTGATTTTTTGAATTTTGCAACAATTTCTGGAATTTCCTGAATAAGAATAAATACGGAAAAGGCCAATACTGCATCAGCATTGCGTCAGCTCTGCGTCAGCAGGTCAACTATGCGGTCAATGTCAAATCCAACCAGTGGGACCCACTGGTCAGTGACACAGTTAGTTAACTATCTAATTAGGGTTAGTTTAGTGCTAAGCTAGGTTTGACCAAGGGGCAGGGCCCACATGTCAGTGGCCCAAGGGGTCAAGTCCCTGGTCAACTGGGTCAAATCATCGGTTTTTAGCCGCCGGCGACGACCAGACGCGGCAGAGGATGCGGGTTTCGCACTTTGGTGACCAAAAGGGTGGCGGAGGGCATTTACGTGTAGCTAGAGGCGAGCCGCGTCGAGTGGTAGCGGTGGTTGGGCTCGGGGTCACCGGAAACGATGCAGGCGATGTGCTTGGTGGCTGTCGGAGTTCAGGTGAGCTCGAACTCGATGCTACGGTGCATGTGGAGGCGCGGGGCTAGCTCCTATGAGGCCTACGCGATGCGGTGAGTGCGTTGGGCACGATGGTGAGGCTGTTGCGTGGCCGGAGCCACGTCGGCGGCGAGCAACAGGCGGCGGTGGGAGCGGGTGTGCTCCGTGTAGTCGCTACGGTGGACGACAGCTAGAACAGAGAGGAGGAGAGGCAGAAGCTCACATCGGTCACGGCGAGCTAGGCAGCGGGGTCGGGGACGAGCTAGAGCGGGCGAGCGGTGAAGTGAATCTCTGGTGATGGCGAGGCGAAGCGAGGTCGGTGCGGTGGCTCCAGGGCGAACGAGTGCTCGGGGCTCGATCTACTCGGCGAAGCGGTCGATGGCAGAGCTTCTAGACACGGCAGGGCGACGAGGAGGCGACGGTGGGTGCGACTTCATGACGGCGCGAGCGCGGCTGCGTCGGCCATGGCGATCAGAGGGCGAGAGAGAGGGTAGCGGGGAAAGTGGGGTATCGGTGAGGTCGGGGCGGCACCGAGGAGGCATTTCAAGGCGTCGCTGCGTTGTCCAGGCGACGTAGATGAGCAGGGAGCTGCGTGGCGAGCTCGGCGCGCATGCACTGCTCCCTCCTCTGCCTACTGGCAGAGGTGGGTGATGACTGGCATGGGACAGGTGGGCCGGCCCAGTGCAGGTAAGTGGCCTCTGGCCTTTTCTTTCTCTCTCACTTTTATTTGTTTCAGTTCTCTATTTTTCTGGAGATGTTTTGGCTTTATTTAAAATGCCAGAGCACTCTCAAAAATCCTGAAAAAATTTGTTGGCATTGTTTGGATTATTTCCAATAGCCCTCGTTTAAATTCAATATTATTTGGGCATTTAGAATTATTTATAGCATTTAAATGCCCAAATGCAAATTACTTATGATTTATTTCAGTCACCTGAGATGTCCTAGAAAAATGTGAACCATTTTTGGCAGAGGTTCTAGACCAAGACAAAAATGATGAACATTTTTAAGGGCATTTTAGGTTCATTGAAAATTATTTTAGTAAACCCTAGTTGAGTTAAGTGGTGCAAGGGGTTTATGCCATCCCCATTTCAAGTTTTAGGAAAAACTAAACATGATGCATCACTCTAATGCAAGCATTGACTAGGGTTGTGACAGCGCCTCTGCTTCCCACACTGCCTCTGCAACCGTCCTTGCCTCACAAAAAGGGGCTAGCGCCCACAGATGGACTTTCATTGCTCTCCCTTTGTCTTGCTCCAGATCCCCTTCTTCTTCCTTCCCAAAGAGACTCCGGATCTGCCAAAACTCTCCCCAAGCCGGCATTCGATGGCTGCCGACAAGGCGAAGGCCGTGCGCTCGCGTTCCTAGGTCAAGCCTGCCCTGAGCGCGCCGAACGTCACGGAGTAGAACTTCACCACCGTGCTCCTGATGGCGGCGGGCGACAACAATGATGGGGGAGAGATCGCGTTTCGGGCCGGCTCCGCCGAACCGGAGGCCTCATGCATAGTGTCTTCGCGGGGCTGGTTCCCCCTTTCTCTGAATTTTTCTATGTCTTCGTCCACCATTACAAGCTCCACGCCCTCCATCTTCATCCCAACTCCATCCTCCTCCTATCGATCTTCACCTTTTACTGCGAAGCATTCATGGGGGTGATGCCGTCCGTGGCGCTGCTTCGCCATTTCTTCTACCTCTGAAACAAGGAGGGCCAATGCTCGGGATGCGCCAACTTCGTTGCGCCCAACTGAAGCAACGCAATTTCGAGAGCTGGGAAGAAGGTGGAGGGCTTCCGGAACAAGCGGGTCCTCATGGATGCCAATAAACCCTACCATCGGCTGGTGCTGCCAACGGGGATGCCAGTGCCTCGCGAGGGGTGGAATAGCGCGACGCTCACCGACCCGCGGGCGGAGCAGATGTTGGGGAAGATGGTGGACGACCTGAAGCCTGACGACCCGAAGGCAGAGAAGCTGACGGGCGCCATGATCGTCAAGGAGTTCTTGGCGCAGCGCCTGGCTCCGCTCCAGGCACGCTCGCGCCCCTTGTGGAAGCTCTCGGACGAGGGAGGCGGCCTCCACCTGCGCCCGGATGCCTTGTCCGATGAGGATCTGGACAAGGTCCTCCACCTCTTGGTCGCAGAGGATCAAGGGTACCTGCCTGATACCCACCTTCCGCTGTACCGCCGCCTGGATGGGGCAAAGATCACCGCCGCCATTCCCGTCTTCAACGAGTGCGGGCTCGAGCTGTCGGCGCCCACCAGGGCCTCGGTGGTGGTGTCTTCCGACGAGCCCGGCCAGGAGGAGGGGTCAGAATCGGAAGCGACCAGGGAGGGGGTGGGGGAGACTTCTCCTCCACGCTTGGCAGATCTCCTCCGCACCCTCCCTGACGACGACGAGGCCGGCGAGCATCTGGTGAGGGAGTCACCGAACCCCATCGGGGTCATGATACGTGTCCAATGTATCTATAATTTTTTATTGTTCCATGCTATTATATTGTTTGTTTTGGATGTTAATGGGCTTATTTATACACTTTATATTATTTTTGGGACTAACCTATTAACCCAAGGCCCAGTACAAATTGTTGTTTTTTGCCTATTCAGTGTTTCGCAGAAAAGGAATATCAAACGGAATCCAAACGGAAGAAAACCTTCGCGGGAGTTATTTTTGGAACAAACGTGATCCATGGGACTTGTAGTGGACGTCAAGCAACCAACAAGGAGGCCACGAGGCAGGGGGCGTGCCTACCCCCATGGGCGCGCCCTCCACCCTCGTGGGCCTCGTGTAGCTCCACCGACCTACTTCTTCCTCCTATATATACCCATATACCCCGAAAACATCCAGGAGCACCACGAAACCCTATTTCCACCGCCGCAACCTTCTGTACCCAAGGGATCCCATCTTGCGGCCTTTTTCGGAGCTCCGCCGGACGGGGAATCAATCACGGAGGGCCTCTACATCAACTTCATGGCCCCTCCAATGATGTGTGAGTAGTTTACCTCAGACCTTCGGGTCCATAGTTATTAGCAAGATGGCTTCTTCTCTCTCTTTGGATCTCAATACAATGTTCTCCTCGATCTTATTGGAGATCTATTTGAATTAACTCTTTTTGCGGTGTGTTTGTCGAGATCCGATGAATTATGGGTTTATGATCAAGTTTATCTATGAACAATATTTGATTCTTGTCTGAAATCTTTCATGTATGATTGGTTATCTTTGCAAGTCTCTTCGAATTATCAGTTTGGTTTGGCCTACTAGATTGATCTTTCTTCCAATGGGAGAAGTGATTAGCTTTGGGTTCAATCTTGCGGTGTCCTTTCCCAGTGACAGCAGGGCCAGCAAGGCACGTATTGTATTGTTGCCATCAAGGATAAAAAGATGGGGTTTATATCATATTGCTTGAGCTTATCCCTCTACATCATGTCATATTGCCTAATGCGTTACTCTGTTCTTATGAACTTAGTACTCTAGATGCATTGTGGATAGCGGTGGATGTGTGGAGCAATAGTAGTAGATGCATAATCATTTCGGTCTACTTGTCGTGGACGTGATGCCTATATACATGATCATGCCTACATATTCTCATAATTATGCACTTGTCTATCAATTGCTAAATAGTAATTTGTTCACCCACCGTAATACTTATGCTATCTTGAGAGAAGCCACTAGTGAAACCTATGGCCCCGGGGTCTATCTTTTATCATATAACTTTCCAATCTATTTTATTTTGCAATCTTTAATTTTAATCTATATCATAAAAATACCAAAAATATTTATCTTATTATTATTATCTCTATCAGATCTCACTCTCGTAAGTAACCGTGAAGGGATTGAATACCCCTTTATCGCGTTGGTTGCGAGGTTCTTATTTGTTTGTGTAGGTACGAGGGACTTGCGTGTAGTCTCCTACTGGATTGATACCTTGGTTCTCAAACTGAGGGAAATACTTACGCTACTTTGCTGCATCACCCTTTCCTCTTCAAGGGAAAACCAACGCAATTCTCAAGAGGTAGCAGGTCACCACGAGGTCCAGGGGCACCCCCCCCCCACGAAGAAGCCGCAGGCCGGGGTCCTGAAGAAGAGCAGATCGGCGTTGATCTCCTGAGGCGATGGCTCTGCTTCATCACCGGCCAATGCTGCTGCGGGTCCGGCCGCCGTACCCTTGTCCACCCCTGGGGCTCGCGTGCCGGTGTCCCGACCCGTGAAGCCTTCGGGCTTGGTGCTCCAAAAGAGGGCAAGGGAGTATGCCGCCATAGACCAGTATGCGCTCTGCCTTGATCCTTCGTTCCTGTCTTTGTCGTAGTTTCTTGATGCCTTCCCTTTAAACTGTTAGGCCAACATCAGTGGTGAAGAAGAAGAAGAAGGGGGAGACCGCAACCCCTGAGTCCCAGTAGCCTGCTGCTGCCGTGCCTCCTCCGACACGGAGGGATGGCGATGGCTTCCGAGCCTCTGCGTCCGGGTCATCCTCGCGAGGTCCAGAAGCCTGTCCTCAGGAGAAGGCGATCTCCTTAGCCGAGATGGCTCGTGAGGTCCCCAATGTCGTCGCTTCCCCCTTCCATCGCACCGCTGGGTCGCGATCCCCCTGCTTTTGCCTGATGCCCTAGAGGACGCCCTTCTCACACTGGCCCAGCTTCACGACGATCTTCAGGGTGCTGACCTTCGGATGGCGTCGGGGCGACTGGAGTTAGTCTCAGGGTGGCAGCGATCCAACGCATCCGTGAGGGCGTCATGGGGCCAGGCCGTGGCAGCTTCTGAGGAGGGTAAGCAGGCCGCCGACTTGGCCGCGGCCGCCCGCGAGGTGGCGTTGAAGGATGCCGAGGCCACTAAGGAGCGCAGCCGGGTGGTGGAGGCCGAGCTGGACACCCTGCACAACGAACGCGCTGCCGAGGCTAGTCAATGCGAGGCGTGGGAGGAGAAGCTGAAGGCCCGAGAAGATGCGATCGCCGGTCGTGACACCAGCTGGAGCGGTCGGCACGGGCGTGGGCCACGGAGTACGATCGCTTGGAGAAGCTGAAGAAAGGGGTGGAAGGCGAGAAGGCCCTGCTGGAGGCCAAGGCTATCATCCTTGCCAACGACCGTGCCACCTTCGATTCCCTCGAGAAGAGATCCCGCGAGGCATTGCGGAAACTCTATGGAAGGGGGTTGAAGAAGTCATTGGTGACTGCACAGGAGGGCCCTGCCGAGCTGCTCCCCCAGCTTGTCAAGGCGCTCGAGGGCGTTGCCAATGGGGTTGGCACAAAGGTCGAAGGGGAAGCCCACGCACTCTCCTCCTCGGCTATGACGCACGTCTTCAGCCACCTCCATCTCTGTGACCCGAGCATCGACCTAAGCTTTGCTTGAACATGTGGACGAGGAGCGCTACACAACCGCTACTAAAGCCCTGAAGGACCTAGTGGAGGCCCTGCTGGAGAAGTTCCTCGCCATCGACCCTGCGCCTCCGGCTGACGGAGCCGCCGATCCTACGACCACGGCCGAGGGCACCGGCGATGGCAACGTTGTCGACGGAGGGGCACTCCTTGGCGGCAGCACCCAAAGCTGAAGAGAAGGCTTGCTGGCGGTGCTCCTCTCCACTTTTATTTCCCAGCAACATGCACCATGCCTCGTGGAGGCGTTAAAACTTCTGTTTGGTATTTGGAGAAATGATATGTCTTGTAATAATTCGTTAGGATTCCGCGATTTCCTTCCCGTTGCTTTAGTGTTCTGCATCGGCAGAGCTCGGCCCCGCGCATGCGTCAGCCGCCATTGGGTCGTCCGGATCACCAGGACGAGACCAAGGGCTGAGGGGCTACGTGACCAGTTAGGCTCCTAAGTCACGATGCCCAGGAGTCCCCCTTGACGCACAAATAGTCCGCAGGGAGGAGATGCGAGAGCAGGCCTTAGCATTCTGCGTCAGCAGGGCCGGACCTCGCGCGTACCTCAACCGCTATTGGATCGTCCTAATCACTAGGACGAGACCAAGGGGTGAGGGGCTACGTGGCCAGTTAGGCTCCTGAATCGCGATACTCAGGAGTCCCCTTGACGCACAAACAGACCTCCATACCTTTTCTCGCCGAGGTCCCGCTCGGGAGGGACGCGCGACGACTAGGTCCGAGGGACCTGGCAGGGTGGCGTACGCTAGGCGTGACCTGAGTGCAGCCCCCGTGCCCAGCCCCCTCGCGCGACTCTCCCGAGGGGAAAGTGTTGCGATGAGGCTGGACACTGAGCATGGTGCCTCCCCGAGGTTGATGCGGCCATGGGGCCGCCCTCAGTTGTTTATCACCAGTGCGGAGCATGGCGCTTCCGCAATTGCACGGGCATAGTCGTGCCTCAATCGTGTTGACTGCCAGCGCGGAGCATGGTGCTTCCACTGGTGTGTGGGTGAGGGATCCCTCTAAGTGGAGCCCCCGGGGTGTGTACAGCCGTTCCCTGACACGTGGCTTGCACGGCAGGGCTAGGTGATGTGTGTCTGGGCACTCATGAGCCAGTGCGGGACTCACGAGGCCCTACCTCAACGCGGGTTGCGCCTAAATTTGATTCTTGATAGCTATGGTGGCCCTGCGAGATTGTTAGGCAACTTGCGCCGAATGAATCTCCTGAGGTGATCACATGAGAAGGCTAGATACCAATGACCCAAGGAGGTTACATGAACGGGGCCGGCCCGCCAGACAGAGCTCAGTTGTTGAGTTTATTGACGCTGCAGGGACGGACCCGAGCACAGACGCCGTGCCTAGTCTTCTCATGCGAAAATCCTAAAGAAAGACAACCGCTATCGTTAAACGCCCCTAGCTAGGCATAGAAAGCAAGGATAGATCTAGGTATTTCCATCTTTGGTTTTCAACTTTTTAGCGGGATCAAGCTTGAATCCAGGAGGTTCTTTACGTTTCCCTTCATATTCTAAATTTTTTAGATCTAACGAATCCAACCGCTTATTGCAAAGGGTAATCAACATATTCATGTGGTGGAGATTCCCGCTAACGCTTTTAAGAGGTTCAAGAGACTTTTGTAAAATCTTACTTCGCAAATTTCTCAAAAACTTGCGTTTCCTCTTGGGTATGATGAGGCCCCTTTTGTTGAGGTAGAGCTCCTACTATACCTTCTATAATTGCATGCGCAATACTGGGATCAATTTCAATAAAATTGCCTTTGGTAACGCAATCCAAAAGTTGTCTATGAGACATATTTAGTCCAACATAAAAGTTGCGAAGAAAAATTCTAAAATTCACCTCTAGGGTACAATTACGATAAGATTCCATCATTCTAAACCAAGCATCTTTTAAATTTTCTCCTTGCCTTTGTTGGAAGTGAAGAACCTCAAACTCGGGAGACAAAGGAGCAAATAAGGGACTAGCCATAACGACAAGCAAATGGAAAAGAGGCGGACGGAAAAAGAGAGGGAGGATAGAGAGAGAGGGCGAATAAAACGGCAAGGGTGAAGTGGGGGAGAGGAAAACGGGAGGCAAATGGCAAATAATGTAATACGGGAGATAAGGATTGTGATGGGTACTTGGTATATTGACTTTTGCGTAGACTCCCCGGCAATGGCGCCAGAAATCCTTCTTGCTACCTCTTGAGCACTGCGTTGGTTTTCCCCGAAGAGGAAGGGATGATGCAGCAAAGTAGCGTAAGTATTTCCCTCAGTTTTTGAGAACCAAGGTATCAATCTAGTAGGAGGCTACGCGGGAGTCCCTCGCACCTGCACAAAAAAATAAATCCTCGCAACCAACGCGATAAGGGGTTGTCAATCCCTACACGGCCGCTTACGAGAGTGAGATCTGATAGATATGATAGATAATATTTTTGGTATTTTTACGATAAAGATGCAAAGTAAAATAAAAGCAAAGTAAGAATAACTAAGTGTTGGAAGATTAATATGATGAAGATAGACCCGAGGGCCATAGGTTTCACTAGTGGCTTCTCTCAAGAGCATAGGTATTCTACGATGGGTGAACGAATTACTGTTGAGCAATTGACAAAATTGAGCATAGTTTTGAGAATATCTAGGTATGATCATGTATATAGGCATCATGTCCGAGACAAGTAGACCTGCTCCTGCCTGCATCTACTACTATTACTCCACTCATCAACCTCTATCCAGCATGCATCTAGAGTATTAAGTTCATGAAAACAGAGTAACGCCTTAACCAAGATGACATGATGTAGAGGGATAAACTCATGCAATATGATGAAAACCCCATCTTGTTATCCTCGATGGCAACAATACAGTACGTGCCTTGCTGCCCCTATTGTCACTGGGAAAGGACACCGCAAGATTGAACCCAAAGCTAAGCACTTCTCCCATTGCAAGAAAGATCAATCTAGTAGGCCAAACCAAACTGATAATTCAAAGAGACTTGCAAAGCTAACCAATCATACATAAAATAATTCAGAGAAGATTCAAATATTGTTCATAGATAGACTTGATCATAAACACACAATTCATCGGTCTCAACAAACACACCGCAAAAAGAAGATTACATGGAATAGTTCTCCACAAGAGAGGTGGAGAACGTTGTATTGAGATCCAAAAAGAGAGAAGAAGCCATCTAGCTACTAACTATGGACCCGTAGGTCTGAGGTAAACTACTCACACTTCATCGGAGGGGCTATGGTGATGATGTAGAAGCCCTCCGTGATGGATACCCCCTCCGGCGGAGCTCCGGAACAGGCCCCAAGATGGGATCTCGTGGATACAGAAAGTTGCGGCGGTGGAATTATGGTTTTGGCTCCGTACCTGATCGTTTGGGGGTACGTAGGTATATATAGGAGGAAGGAGTACGTCGGTGGAGCAACAGGGGGCCCACGAGGGTGGAGGGCGCGCCTGGGGGAGGTAGGCGCGCCCCTACCTCGTGGCCTCCTCCTTTGTTTCTTGATGTAGGGTCCAAGTCTCCTGGATCTTGTTCGGTGAGAAAATCACGTTCCCGAAGGTTTCATTCCGTTTGGACTCCGTTTGATATTCCTTTTCTTCGAAACCCTAAAATAGGCAAAAAAAACAGCAATTCTGGGCTGGGCCTCCGGTTAATAGGTTAGTCCCAAAAATAATATAAAAGTGGATAATAAAGCCCAATAATATCCAAAACAGTAGATAATATAGCATGGAGCAATCAAAAATCATAGATACGTTGGAGACGTATCAAGCATCCCCAAGCTTAATTCCTGCTCGTCCTCGAGTAGGTAAATGATAAAAACAGAATTTTTGATGCGGAGTGCTACTTGGCATATTTTTAATTTATTCTTCTTAATTGTGGTGTGAATATTCAGATCCGAAAGATTCAAGATAAAAGTTCATATTGACATAAAAATAATAATACTTCAAGCATACTAACTAAGCAATTATGTCCTCTCAAAATAACATGACCAAAGGAAGTTCATGCCTACAAAATCATATAGTTTAGTCATGCTCCATTTTCGTCACACAAGAATGCTCTCATCATGCACAACCCTGATGACAAGCCAAGCAATTGTTTCATACTTTAGTAATCTCAAACCTATAAACTTTCACGCAATATATGAGCGCGAGCCATGGATATAGCACTATGGGTGGAATAAAATATGATGATGGGGTTATGTGGAGAAGACAAAAAGGAGAAAGTCTCACATCAACGAGGCTAATCAATGGGCTATGGAGATGCCCATCGATTTATGTTAATGCAAGGAGTAGGGATTGCCATGCAACGGATGCACTAGAGCTATAAATGTATGAAAGCTCAACGAAAGAAACTAAGTGGGTGTGCATCCAACTTGCTTGCTCACGAAGACCTAGGGCACTTGAGGAGGCCCATTATTGGAATATACAAGCCAAGTTCTATAATGAAAATTTCCCACTAGTATATGAAAGTGACAAAACAAAAGACTCTCTATCATGAAGATTATGGTGCTACTTTGAAGCACAAGTGTGGCAAAGGATAGTAGCATTGTCCCTTTTATTTTATTTTTTATTTGGCCCCTTTTTTACTTGGCCTTTCTCCTTTTTTAGGACAATTCTCTATGAATGATGGTCATCACACTTCTATTTATTTACAACTCAAGAATTACAACTCGATACTTAGAACAAGATATGCCTCTATATGAATGCCTCCGGCGGTGTACCAGGATATGCAACGATCCAAGAGTGACATGTATGAAAGAATTACGAACGGTGGCTTTGCCACAAATACTATGTCAACTGCATGATCATGCTAAACAATATGACAATGATGAATGTGTCATGACAAATGGAATGGTGGAAAGTTGCATGGCAATATATCTCGGAATGGCTATGGAAATGCCATAATAGGTAGGTATGGTGGCTGTTTTGAGGAATATATAAGGAGGTTTATGTGTGAAAGAGCGTATCATATCACGGGGTTTGGATGCACCGGCGAAGTTTGCACCAACTCTCAATGTGAGAAAGGGCAATGCATGGTACCGAAGAGGCTAGCAATGATGGAAGGGTGAGAGTGTGTATACTCCATGGACTCAACATTAGTCATAAAGAACTCACATACTTATCGCAAAAATCTACAAGTCATCAAAAACCAAACACTACGCGCATGCTCCTAGGGGGATAGATTGGTAGGAAAAGACCATCGCTCGTCCCCGACCGCCACTCATAAGGAAGACAATCAAATAACACCTCATGTTTCAAATTTTTGACATAACGTTTACCATACGTGCATGCTACGGGACTTGCAAACTTCAACACAAGCATTTCTCAAATTCACAACTACTCAACTAGCACGACTTTGATATAATTACCTCCATATCTCAAAACAATCATCAAGCATCAAACTTCTCTTAGTATTCAAAACACTCATAAGAAAAAAATTACTAATCTTGAATACCTAGCATATTAGGATTATTTAAGCAAATTACAGTGCTATTTAAGACTCTCAAAATAATCTAAGTGAAGCATGAGAGATCAATAGTTTCTATAAAACAAATCCACCACCGTGTTCTAAAAGATATAAGTGAAGTACTAGAGCAAAACTATATAACTCAAAAAGATATAAGTGAAGCACATAGAGTATTCTAACAAATTCCAAATCATGTATGGCTCTCAAAAGGTGTGTACAGCAAGTATGATTGTGGTAAACTAAAAAGCAAAGACTCAAATCATACAAGACGCTCCAAGCAAAACACATATCATGTGGTGAATAAAAATATAGCTCCAAGTAAAGTTACCGATAGAAGTAGACGAAAAGAGGGGACGCCTTCCGGGGCATCCCCAAGCTTTAGCTTTTAGGTGTACTTAGATTATCTTGCGGGTGCCACGGGCATCCCCAAGCTTAGGCTCTTTCCACTCCTTGTTCCATAATCCATCAAATCTTTACCCAAAACTTGAAAACTTCACAACACAAAACTTAAAGTAGAAAATTTCGTGAGCTCCGTTAGCGAAACAAAACAAAATACCACTTCAAGGTACTGTAATTAACTCATTCTTTATTTATATTGGTATTAAACCTACTGTATTCCAACTTATCTATGGTTTGTAAACTATTTTACTAGCCATAGATTCATCAAAATAAGCAAACAACACACGAAAAACAGAATCTGTCAAAAACAGAACAGTCTGTAGTAATCTGTATCTAGCGCAAGATCTGGAACACCAAAAATTCTAAAATAAATTGCTGGACCTGAGGAATTTATATTTTAATCATCTTAAAAAATAATTAACTAAATATCACTTTTAAAATAAAAATGGCAGCAGTTCTCGTGAGCGCTAAAGTTTCTGTTTTTTACAGCAAGATCGCAAAGACTTCCCCCTTGTCTTCCCAAAGGTTCTACTTGGCACAAATACTAATTAAACACAAAAAACACAACCTAAACAGAGGCTATATAAATTATTTATTACTAAACAGGAGCAAAAATCAAGGAATAAAAATAAAATTGGGTTGCCTCCAAACAAGCGCTATCGTTTAACGCCCCTAGCTAGGCATAGAAAGCAAGGATAGATCTAGGTATTGCCATCTTTGGTTTCCAACTTTTTAGTGGGATCAAGCTTGAATCCGGGAGGTTCTTTACGTTTCCCTTCATCTGAAATTTTTAGATCTAACGAATCCAACCGCTTATTGCAAAGGGTAATCAACATATTCATGCGGTGGAGATTCCCGCTAACGCTTTTAAGAGGTTCAAGAGACTTTAGTAAAATCTTGGTAACTTTGCAAATTTTCTCAAACACTTGCATTTCCTCTTGGGTATGATGAGGCCCCTTTTGTTGAGGTAGAGCTCCTACTATACCTTCTATAATTTCATGCGCAATACTGGGATCAATTTCAATAAAATTGCCTTTGGCAACGCAATCCAAAAGTTGTCTATGAGACATATTTAGTCCAGCATAAAAGTTGCGAAGCAAAATTCTAAAATTCACCTCTAGGGTACAATTACGATAAGATTCCATCATTCTAAACCAAGCATCTTTTAAATTTTCTCCTTGCCTTTGTTTGAAGTGAAGAACCCCAAACTCGGGAGACAAAGGAGCAGATAAGGGACTAGCCATAACGACAAGCAAACGGAAAAGAGGCGAACGGAAAAAGAGAGGGAGGATAGAGAGAGAGGGCAAATAAAACGGCAAGGGTGAAGTGGGGGAGAGGAAAACGAGAGGCAAATGCAAATAATGTAATGCGGGACATAAGGATTGTGATGGGTACTTGGTATATTGACTTTTACGTAGACTCCCCGGCAACGGCGCCAGAAATCCTTCTTGCTACCTCTTGAGCACTGCGTTAGTTTTTCCCGAAGAGGAAGGGATGATGCAGCAAAGTAGCGTAAGTATTTCCATCAGTTTTTGAGAACCAAGGTATCAATCCAGTAGGAGGCTACGAGTGAGTCCCTCGCACCTGCACAAAATAAATAAATCCTCGCAACCAACGCGATAAGGGTTTGTCAATCCCTACACGGCCACTTACGAGAGTGAGATCTGATAGACATGATAAGATAATATTTTTGGTATTTTTATGATAAAGATGCAAAGTAAAATAAAAGCAAAGTAAGAATAACTAAGTGTTGGAAGGTTAATATGATGAAGATAGACCCGGGGGCCATAGGTTTCACTAGTGGCTTCTCTCAAGAGCATAGGTATTCTGCGGTGGGTGAACGAATTACTGTTGAGCAATTGAAAGAATTGAGCATAGTTATGAGAATATCTAGGTATGATCATGTATATAGGCATCACGTCCGAGACAAGTAGACCAACTCCTGCCTGCATCTACTACTATTACTCCACTCATCAACCGCTATCCAGCATGCATCTAGAGTATTAAGTTCATGAAAACAGAGTAACGCCTTAAGCAAGATGACATGATGTAGAGGGATAAACTCATGCAATATGATGAAAACCCCATCTTGTTATCCTCGATGGAAACAATACAATACGTGCCTTGCTGCTCGTACTGTCACTGGGAAAGGACACTGCAAGATTGAACCCAAAGCTAATCACTTCTCCCATTGCAAGAAAGATCAATCTAGTAGGCCAAACCAAACTGATAATTCGAAGAGACTTGCAAAGATAACCAATCATACATAAAAGAGTTCAGAGAAGATTCAAATATTGTTCATAGATAGAGTTGATCATAAACCCACAATTCATCGGCCTCAACAAACACACCGCAAAAGAAGATTACATCGAATGGATCTCCACAAGAGAGGGGGAGAACGTTGTATTGAGATCCAAAAAGAGAGAAGAAGCCATCTAGCTAATAACTATGGACCCGTAGGTCTAAGGTAAACTACTCACACTTCACCGGAGGGGCTATGGTGATGATGTAGAAGCCCTCCATGATGGATACCCCCTCCGTCGGAGCTCCGGAACAGGCCCCAAGATGGGATCTCGTGGATACAAAAAGTTGCGGCGATGGAATTAGGGTTTTGGCTCCGTATCTGATCGTTTGGGGGTGCGTAGGTATATATAGGAGGAAGGATTACGTTGGTGGAGCAACAGGGGGGCCACGAGGGTGGAGGGCACACCTTGGGGGGGGGGGGTAGGCGCGCCCCTACCTCGTGGCCTCCTCCTTTGTTTCTTGACGTAGGGTCCAAGTCGCCTGGATCATGTTGGGTGAGAAAATCATGTTCCCTAAGGTTTCATTCCGTTTGGACTCCGTTTGATATTCCTTTTCTTCGAAACCCTAAAATAGGCAAAAAAAACAGCAATTCTGGGCTGCCTCCGATTAATAGGTTAGTCCCAAAAATAATATAAATGTGGATAATAAAGCCCAATAATATCCAAAACAGTAGATAATATAGCATGGAGCAATCAAAAATTATAGATACGTTGGAGACGTATCAGCGGCTCCCGTGGTGACGAGGCACTGGGTCGCGCGCCCTGGCTCGTCCGCCCGCGATTAGCTCATGCGAGAAGAAGGCACCAAGGGCCATGGGAGGTGACTGATAACCCATAAGTATAGGGGATCGCAACAGCTTTCGAGGGTAGAGTATTCTACCCAAATTTATTGATTCGACACAAGGGGAGCCAAAGAATATTCTCAAGTATTAGCAGCTGAGTTGTCAATTCAACCACACCTGGAAACTTAGTATCTGCAGCAAAGTGTTTGGTAGCAAAGTAATATGATAGTGGTGGTAGCGGCAACAAAAGTAAAGGCATCAAAAGTAATGTTTTTGGTATTTTATAGTAATTGTAACAGTAGCAGCGGGAAAGTAAATAAGCGTAAACCAGTATATGGAAAACTCGTAGGCACTAGATCAATGATGGATAATTATGCCGGATGTGGTTCATCATGTAACAGTCATAACATAGGGTGACACAGAACTAGCTCCAATTCATCAATGTAATGTAGGCATGTATTCCGTATATAGTCATACGTGCTTATGGAAAAGAACTTGCATAACATCTTTTGTCCTACCCTCCCATGGCAGCGGGGTCCTATTGGAAACTAAGGGATATTAAGGCCTCCTTTTAATAGAGAACCAGAACAAAGCATTAGCACATAGTGAATACATGAACTCCTCAAACTATGGTCATCACCGGGAGTGGTCCCGATTATTGTCACTTCGGGGTTGACGGATCATAACACATAGTAGGTGACTATAGACTTGCAAGATAGGATCAAGAACTCACATATATTCATGAAAACATAATAGGTTCAGATCTGAAATCATGGAACTCGGGCCCTAGTGACAAGCATTAAGCATAGCAAAGTCATAGCAACATCAATCTCAGAACATAATGGACACTAGGGATCAAACCCTAACAAAACTAACTCGATTACATGATAAATCTCATCCAACCCATCACCGTCCAGCAAGCCTACGATGCAATTACTCACGCACGGCAGTGAGCATCATGAAATTGGTGATGGAGGATGGTTGATGATGACGACGGCGACGAATCCCCCTCTCTGAAGCCCCGAACTGACCCCAGATCAGCCCTCCCGAGAGGTTTTAGGGCTTGGCGGTGGCTCCGTATCGTAAAACGCGATGATTTCTTCTCTCTGATTTTTTTCTCTCCGAAAGCAAATATATAGAGTTGGAGTTGGTGTTGGAGGGTCTCTAGGGGGCCCACGAGGTAGGGGTGCGCGCCCTAGGGGGGGCGCCCCCCACCCTCGTGAGAAGGGTGTGGGCCCCCTGGTCTACATATTTGGCGAGGATTTTTTATTATTTTTTCTAAGACCTCCCGTGGAGTTTCAGGTCATTCCGTGAATAATTTTTTTCTGCACATAAAACAACACCATGGTAATTCTACTGAAAATAGCGTCAGTCCGGGTTAGTTCCATTCAAATCATACAAGATAGAGTTCAAAACAAGGGCAAAAGTGTTTGGAAAAGTAGATACGACGGAGACGTATCAACTCCCCCAAGCTTAAACCCTTGCTTGTCCTCAAGCAATTCAGTTGACAAACTGAAAGAAAGAAAGAAAAACTTTTACAAACTCTATTTGCTCTTGTTGTTGTAACTATGTCAAGCCAGCATTCAGGTTTTCAGCATAAATCATAACTAACCACATTTGCAATAATTCTCAGGTCTCACAATTACTTATATCAATAGCATAATCAACTAGCAAGTCATAATAATAAATCTCGGATGACAACACTTTCTCAAAACAATCATAATATGATATAACAAGATGGTATCTCGCTAGCTCTTTCTGAGACCGCAAAACATAAATGCAGAGCACCTTTAAAGATCAAGGACTGACTAGACATTGTAATTCATGGTAAAAGAGATCCAATCATAGTCATACCCAACATAGATTAATAGTGATGAATGCAAATGACGACTGTGCTCTCCAGCTAGTGCTTTTTAGTAAAAGGGTGATGACTCAGCATAAAAGTAAATGGATAGGCCCTTCGCAGAGGGAAGCAGGGATTTGCAGAGGTGCCAGAGCTCGATTTTGAAATAGAGATAAATTGTATTTTGAGCTATATACTTTCATTGTCAACATAACAACTAAGAGATGGCGATATCTTCCATGCTAAACACATTATAGGTGGTTCCCAAACAGAATGGTAAAGTTTATACTCCCCCTCCACCAACAAGCATCAATCCATGGCTTGCTCGAAACAACGAGTGCCTCCAACATACATCAGGTCCCAGGGGGAGTTTTGTTTGCAATTAATTTTGATTTAGTTTGCATAAAGCATGGGACTAGGCATCCCGGTGACCAGCCATTTTATCGTGAGTGAGGAGCGGAGTCCACTCCTCTTGAGAATAACCCGCCTAACACGGAAGATAAGGACAACCTTTGTTGATACATGAGCTATTTGAGCATACAAAACAGAATGTTTATTTGAAGGTTTAGAGTTTGGCACATACAAATTTAATTGGAACGGAAGGTAGATACCACATATAGGAAGGTATGGTGGACTCATCTGGAATAACTTTGGGGTTTAAGGGATTGGATGCACAAGCAGCATTCCCGCTTAGTACAAGTGAAGGCTAGCAAAAGACTGGGATGCAACCAACTAGAGAGCGACAACAGCCATGTACATGCATTAAAATTAATAAACATTGGATGCAAGCATGAGTAGGATATAATCCACCATGAACATAAATATCGTGAAGGCTATGTTGATTTTGTTTTAACTACATGAGTGAACATGTGCCAAGTCAAGTCACTTAAATCATTCAAAGGAGGATACCACCCCATCATATCACATCATAATCATCTCAATAGCATGTTGGCACACAAGGTAAATCATTATAACTCATAGCTAATCAAGCATGGCACAAGCAACTATGATCTCTAATTGTCATTGCAAACATGTTTATTCATAATAAGCTGAATCAAGAACGAGGGACTCATCATATTTACAAAAACAAAAGAGGTCGAGTTCATACCAGCTTTTCTCATCTCAGTCAGTCCATCATATATCATCATAATTGCCTTTCACTTGCATGACCGAACGGTGTGAATAATAATAAGAGTGCATGTGCATTGGACTAAGCTGGAATCTGCGAGCATTCAATAAACAGGAGAAGACAAGGCAATATGGGCTCTTTGGGTTAAATCAACAATAATGCATATAAGAGCCACTTCAACAATTTAATTATGGTCTTGTCCTACTGACCCCCAAAGAAAAGAAATAAAACTATTTACATGGGAAAGCTCCCAACAAGCAAAAGAAGAACGGGAAATATTTTGGGGTTTTCTTTTTAGTTATTACTACTACAGCAGAAAAATAAACTACTACTAATTTTTTTGGTTTTTCTTAAGGTTTAACAAACACACAAGAAGAAAACAGGAAAAATAAAATGAACTAGCATGGATATTACAGTGAAAAAGTATGAGCACCGACATCTAGCAATGAGTGTGTGTGAACATAAATGTAATGTCGGTGAGAAATACGTACTCCCCCAAGCTTAGGCTTTTGGCCTAAGTTGGTCTATGGCCACGGCTGGCCTGGCGGATATCCATAATAATAGTTGTTGGGGTCGTACTGTGATGAGGAAGAATAGTTGGGATCATACTGATGTGCAGCGGTTATCGCCTGCTGAGCTGTAGCGTGGAGTCGGGCTGCCTCCGCCCTCCTCTCGTACTCTTCTGCCTCCTTGCTGGTAATAACATATCTTCCTTTTGTCTGTGAATCAAAGAAGGAAGGAGCAGGGAGAGTAATACGGAAAACGCGTCGTTTATCAAAAATTAAGCAATATAAGAGAGGTGATTCAGGCCTCTCGACAAACTGGTGCGAAGCCATGGAGTTATAATCTAAATATGCAGGAGGCAACTCCGTATCACCCTCACAAATGTCTATCTCAAGAAAATGAGCTAAGCGGGCTGCATAAATTCTTCCAAAGAAATCTCCATTATGTCTATTATGATGCAACCTACGAGCTACAATGGCTCCCATATGATAAGATTGGTCTCCTAACACAGCACTCCTAAGAATGCTAAGATCAGGGACACACATGTGACATGCTTCATCCTTAGCATTTATGCATCTACCGATGAAAAGAGCAAAATACTGTATAGCAGGAAAGTGAATGCTCCCTATGGTAGCCTGTGTTATATCTCTAGATTCCCCCACAGTTATACTAGCAAGAAAGTTTCTAAATTCAGATTTAGGGGGATCTCTAACACTACCCCATGATGGAAGTTCGCAAGCAGAAGTGAAACCCTCTAAGTCCATGGTATAAGATTTGTCATAAAGATCAAACATGACTGAAGAAGAATTACGCGAAGATGAATACTCAAACCTCCTCACAAATGAACTTGTGAGATCAAGATACTGGGGGCATTTGTTAGCCTCAAAATACTCAAGACCAGCATTGCGCAAATATAATTTTGAATTCTTCTTTAATTCCCGCACGGTCCATAAAATTTTCCGACGGCCATTCGCAAGGCCGTACTGGAGCGTCTCTTGGTGGATCCTCGTCAGCATCGCGCATGGAAATCCTGGGTCCTTGCTTCTTAGAGGAACCACCTTGGAACATCTTCCTAAACATATTGTTTTTCTCTGAAAAATTCTGAAATTTTTAGTAACTTCAAAATAAAAGTAACCAAACTCAATAAAACTGATAGTAACTACTCCTACAAGTGCCTAGAGCCTATATCAAGCATTAGAACTACTTGGAATCATATAAATTTGACATCCAAGCTCAAGAACATGGTAACCTATGCAGCACAAATTTGCAAAGAATAAAGCACTAGAACAAAAACTAATTGGACCAATGGAGGAGTCACATACCAAGGAACAATCTCCCCAAGCAGTTTTGCAAGAGGTGCTTTGAGCAAGGAGATCGAAAATCACAGCAAAAGTGGCTGGAACTCATGCTTGAGTTGGTTTTTCGGGTTTGTGTGAGACAGAGGAAGAAGATGGGTGCTGGGATAAGTGGAGGAGGTCCACCGTGGGCCCACGAGGCAGGGGGCGCGCCCTATAGGGGGGGGCGCCCACCACCCTCGTGACCAGGTGGCAGCTCCTCCCGCGGTAATTTTTGCACAGTAAATCCTCAAATATTCCGGAAAAAACCATATTAAATTGGCATGGCATTCTGAGGAATTTTATTTTCGGGATATTTTTATATTGCATGGATAAGTCAGGAAACAGACAGAAAATACTATTTTTACTTTATTTAATATAAATAGCAGAAAGTAAAAGTGGGGTACAGAAGTTTGTGCTTCTAGTTTCATCCATCTCATGCTCATCAAAAAGAATCCACTAACAAGGTTGATCAAGTCAGACTCATTCCAATAATCATGAAACCGGAGAAATTTCAAATAACACTAAGTTACCTCAACGGGGATATGCACATCCCCAATAATAAGAATATCATATTTCTTCTTGATAGTAGGAAGGGGAAATTCAAAACCTCCAAATATAATCGATGGAATTTTTCCAATAGAATTGATACTATGAACTTGAGGTTGTTTCCTCGGAAAGTGTACCTTATGCTCATTACCATTAACATGAAAAGTGACATTGCCTTTGTTGCAATCAATAACAGCCCCTGCTGTATTAAGAAAAGGTCTTCCAAGAATAATAGACATACTGTCATCCTTGGGAATATCAAGTATAACAAAGTCCGTTAAAATAGTAACGTTTGCAACTAGAACAGGCACATCCTCACAAATACCGACAGGTATAGCAGTTGATTTATCAGCCATTTGCAAAGATATTTCAGTAGGTGTCATCTCATGTAAGTCAAGTCTACGATATAAAGACAGAGGCATAACACTAACACCGGCTCCAAGATCACATAAAGCAGTTATAATATAATTTCTTTTAATGGAGCAAGGTATAGTAGGTACTCCAGGGTCTCCAAGTTTCTTTGGTATTCCACCCTTAAAAGTATAATTAGCAAGCATGGTGGAAAACTCAGCTTCCTGTATCTTTCTTTTATTAGTATTGATATCTTTCATATATTTAGCATAAGGATTTGTTTTGAGCACATCACTTAATCTCATACGCAAAAAGATAGGCCTAATCATTTCAGCAAAGCACTCAAAATCCTCATCATCCTTTTTCTTGGATGGTTTCAGAGGAAAAGGCATGGGTTTCTGAACCCAACGTTCTCTTTCTTTACCATGTTTCCTAGCAACAAAGTCTCTTTTATCATAACGTTGATTCTTTGATTGTGGGTTATCAAGATCAACAGCAGGTTCAATTTCTACATCATTGTCGTTACTAGGTTGAGCATCATCATGAACATTATCATTAATATTTTTACTAGGTTCATGTTCATTACCAGATTGTGTTTCAGCATCAGACATAGATATATCATTTGGATTATCAGGTTGTTCAGCAATAGGTTCACTAGAAGTTTGAACAGCTCTATCATTTTTCTTCTTCTTCTTTTTAGAAGAACTGGGAATATCAATATTATTTCTTTGAGAATCTTGCTCGATTCTCTTAGGGTGGCCTTCAGGATACAAAGGTTCCTGAGTCATTCTACCAGTTTTAGTAGCCACTCTAACAGCATAATCATTTTTTCTTACTATTCATTTCATCAAGCACTTCTTTTTGAGCTTTAAGTACTTGTTCTACTTGGGTGGTAACCATAGAAGCATGTTTGCTAACAAGTTTAAGTTCACCTTTAATATCAGCCATATAATCACCCAAACGTCTAATCATATAAGCATTTTCTTTTAATTGTCTACCAAAATAAGCATTGAAGTCGTCTTGTTTATACATAAAGTTATCAAACTCATCCAAGCATTGACTAGCAATTTTAGTAGGAGGGGCTTCAGCTTTATCATATCTATAGAGAGAATTTACCTTTACTACCTGTGTCGGGATATCGGGATCAGGAGGTTCTTCAGTAAATAAATAATTAAGATCATATGTTTCTTCAACAGGCGCTATATTAAGACCATGTATTTCTTCAATAGGAGGTAAATTCTTAACGTCTTTAGCTTTAATACTTTCTCTTTCATAGATTTCTTTGCCTCTTGCATATCTTCGGGACTGAGAAATAAAATACCTCTCTTCTTTGGAGTTGGTTTAGGAATAGGCTCAGTAATTGGAGTAGGAGTTGGCTCAGGAGCTGGCTCAGGAAGTGTCCAATTATTTTCATTTGTCAACATATTATTCAATAGAATTTCAGCTTCATCCAGTGTTCTTTCCCTGAAAAGAGAACCAGCACAACTATCCAGGTAATCTCTGGAAGCATCGGTTAGTCCATTATAAAAGATATCAAGTATTTCAGGTTTCTTAAGAGGATGATCAGGCAAAGCATTAAGTAACTTGGAAGCCTCCCCCAAGCTTGTGGGAGACTCTCTTCTTTAATTTGCACAAAGTTATATATTTCCCTCAAAGCAGCTTGTTTCTTATGAGCAGGGAAATATTTAGCAGAGAAGTAATAAATCATATCCTGGGGACTACGCACACAACCAGGATCAAGAGAATTAAACCATATCTTAGCATCACCCTTTAATGAGAACGGAAATATTTTGAGTATATAAAAGTAACGCGATCTCTCAACATTAGTGAACATGGCAGCTATATCATTTAACTTAGTAAGATGTGCCACAACAGTTTCAGATTCATAGCCATAAAACAGATCAGATTCAACCAAAGTAATTATATCAGGATCAACAGAGAATTCATAATCTTTATCAGGAACACATATAGGTGAAGTAGCAAAAGCAGGGTCAGGTCTCATTTTATCTCTAAGTGATTCTTTGTTCCATTTAATTAATAACCTCTTAAGCTCATATCTATCTTTGCAAGCAGAAATAGCAGGAGAAGATTCCATATCAAAAAGATAACCCTCAGGAATAACAGGCATATTTTCATCAACACTATCATCATCATATTCAGATTCAATAATTTCTTTTTCTCTAGCCCTAGCAATTTGTTCATCAAGAAATTCACTAAGGGGCACAGTAGTATCAGGCATAGAAGCAGTTTCATCATAATATCATGCATAGCAGAAGTGGCATCATCAATAACATGCGACATATCAGAACGAATAGCAGAAGCAGGTGTAGGTGTCGCAAACTTACTCATAACAGAAGGTGAATCAAGTGCAGAGCTAGATGGCAGTTCCTTACCTCCCCTCGTAGTTGAGGGATAGATCTTGGTTTTTGGATCTATCAAGCTCTTCATAGTGATAAGCAGATATAAATCCCAAGTGACTCAAAGAATAGAGATATGCTCCCCAGCAACGGCGCCAGAAAAAGGTCTTGATAACCCACAAGTATAGGCGATCGCAACAGCTTTCGAGGGTAGAGTATTCAACCCAAATTTATTGATTCGACACAAGGGGAGCCAAAGAATATTCTCAAGTATTAGAAGCTGAGTTGTCAATTCAACCACACCTGGAAACTTAGTATCTGTAGCAAAGTGTTTAGTAGCAAAGTAATATGATAGTGGTGGTAGCGGCAACAAAAGTAAAGACAGCAAAAGTAATGTTTTTGGTATTTTGTAGTGATTGTAACAGTAGCAGCGGGAAAGTAAATAAGCGTAAACCAGTATATGGAAAACTCATAGGCACCGGATCAGTGATGGATAATTATGCCGGATGCGGTTCATCATGTAACAGTCATAACATAGGGTGACACAGAACTAGCTCCAATTCATCAATGTAATGTAGGCATGTATTCTGTATATAGTCATACGTGCTTATGGAAAAGAACTTGCATGCCATCTTTTGTCCTACCCTCCCATGGCAGCGGGGTCCTATTGGAAACTAAGGGATATTAAGGCCTCCTTTTAATAGAGAACCGGAACAAAGCATTAGCACATAGTGAATACATGAACTCCTCAAACTATGGTCATCACCGGGAGTGGTCCCGATTATTGTCACTTCGGGGTTGCCGGATCATAACACATAGTAGGTGACTATAGACTTGCAAGATAGGATCAAGAACTCACATATATTCATGAAAACATAATAGGTTCAGATCTGAAATCATGGCACTCGGGCCCTAGTGACAAGCATTAAGCATAGCAAAGTCATAGCAACATCAATCTCAGAACATAATGGATACTAGGGATCAAACCCTAACAAAACTAACTCGATTACATGATAAATCTCATCCAACCCATCACCGTCCAGCAAGCCTATGATGCAATTACTCACGCACGGCAGTGAGCATCATGAAATTGGTGATGGAGGATGGTTGATGATGACGACAGCGACGTATCCCCCTCTCCGGAGCCCCGAACGGACTCTAGATCAGCCCTCCCGAGAGGTTTTAGGGCTTGGCGGTGGCTCCGTATCGTAAAACGCGATGATTTCTTCTCTCTGATTTTTTTCTCTCCGAAAGCAAATATATAGAGTTGGAGTTGGCATCGGAGGGTCTCCAGGGGGCCCACGAGGTAGGGGGGCACCCTAGGGGGGGCCCACCCTCGTGAGAAGGGTGTGGGCCCCCTGGTCTTCATATTTGGTGAGGATTTTTTATTTTTTCTAAGACCTCCCATGGAGTTTCAGGTCATTCCGAGAATATTTGTTTTCTGCACATAAAACAACACCATGGTAATTCTGCTGAAAACAGCGTCAGTCCGGGTTAGTTCCATTCAAATCATACAAGATAGAGTCCAAAACAAGGGCAAAAGTGTTTGGAAAAGTAGATACGACGGAGACGTATCAGTGACGTGCACGGGAGCTGGCCCACGAGCCAGAGCTCAGCCTCTTGGGTTTAGCGACGCTGCAGGGACAGACCCGAGCACAGACGCCGTGTCAATCCTTAATCATGAGGCGGTCGTGGGTGGGTTTGCG
The DNA here is from genome assembly GCF_003073215.2 of Triticum urartu. Taxonomy (NCBI): domain Eukaryota; kingdom Viridiplantae; phylum Streptophyta; class Magnoliopsida; order Poales; family Poaceae; genus Triticum; species Triticum urartu. Next base: position 354,706,072 of record NC_053027.1, on the reverse strand, counting down.
AGGGAATACGACATTCATGGTATCGATGTACCGGACAGGCATATAATAATCTCGAAGTAACTCATAGAAGGAGATAAAGCTAGTCTAGTTAAACGCAAGAATGATACATGCCACAGGGATGGACCCACGCGACTTGGGGATGATGTAGCCCGTGGGGCGCCCCCAACAAGGTAAACTAGAGATGCAAAAAGGATAGGAGCCGCATGGACAGGCCCATGCGACATGGGAATGATGCAGCCCGAGGGGCGCCCCCAACTGAACAAACTGGAAAATGTCACCTGGTGCTATTGCTAGAGAGATGTCTAAGTAGTTGAAGATGTGCCCTAGAGAGGTTGCTCCTCACGAGCCACCTTGGTCTTGGACATTGAGAGGCTCTGAAGGCTCGGGAGGATCGCGAAGGACCGTCGCTACCTCCGCCAGGACCGCGGGGCACCCGGCCTCCTGAGCAGCCATGGCGCTTCGCAGGCGACGCTGGAAGGCGGCAGCCGCGTTTGGCAAGCCAAAGGGCATGCGAACGTAGCTGTGAGGTGGACCGTCACACTGACCAGCGTGTGAAGGCCAGAAGCGCTGCTGAGTTGCGGCTCTGTTGAGCCCGGGGATGTTGATGCAGACGCGCAGCTCGTTGGCCTCACTAGGACAAGGAGTGGCGCCAGGTGGTAGGCGATGGTCGCCACGCATGGCTCTCATCTCTTGAAGCTCCTCGGTCGTCTTGGTGATGAACTCCTGAGCGCCTAGCACCTTGTGCCTAGTGCCCTTGCAGGGGAAGCGTGCGGTGAAGCATGCCTCCACGTGGTGCCCGAGCGCCTCCCTCGTGACATTGGCTAGGTCAGAAACCCTCCAGAAGAGAGCCCCCGAGCCCAGCCTGAGGAGGGCGCCGGGCGCGCCTTCCTATGCGAGAGAGGGAGGCACCTATCCATGGGCGCTGGTCCTCAGGTGGTGCCGCTAGAGACACTGCTTTCCTGAGGCCCTTGGCAGAGCAGCTACTTCTTCTTCTTGGGGACTGCCTTCGAAGGGTAGACGACGCCTTCGTTGTCTGGGTCTTCAAAGGCCACAGCCTGGTAGGCGCGCTCGAGGGAGCACACCGTGTCCCTCTCATCGCAGACGATCGAGATGACGTGTGTGGCTCCCTGGCATCTTGAGGATGTTGTAGTCGTGGTGGGTCACCGCCATGAACTTGGACAGGGCCGGATATCCAAGGATGACATTGTACTTCAGACGGATGTGGGCAACGTCGAAGTCGATGAGCTTGGTGCGGTAGTTGTCGCACTGGCCGAAGGTGAAAGGGAGGCGGATCTTCCCTATCGGGGTAGTGGAACCATCAGGTCACTCCTGAGAAGGGCTTGGTGGGCTGCAGTTGATCATACGGCACTTGGAGGTGGTCGAATGTCTCAATGGAAATAACATTGATTCATGCACCACCATCGATGAGGATCTTGGTGACAAGGACATTGCTGATGATAGGCAAGCAAAGCATCGGGAGAGTGCCGGCAGTTGCCGCGCACTTGAGCTGGTCGGATGAGCTGAAGGTGATGGTGCACTTGGACCACCTGAGCAAGCGTGTGGCCTCGAGTCTAGGGAGGGCTGCATTCACCTCGCGAGCAAACTACTTGAAGATGTGGTGGGAGGCTGGGGCCTGAGTGCCACCCAAGATGCAGGCGATGGCGCGAGGCTCCTGGAAGCCCCCAGCCCCCTCATCTTGGTGGTGGTCATCATTCCTTCTTGGTGGTGGTGGCAGCGGAGGGAGGCCGGTGTTGCCCTGAGGACGGTCCTCACGAGGCTGGTCTCTCTTGGCGCCTTCGCGAGGCTGGCCTTGCCAATGATCCTCGCGAGGCTGGTCGCGCCACTCCTGGCGGGGGCCGCGGTCGTCCCAACGTCCTCCACTTCAGCCCCTACGCGGCCATAGCCTCGGTCGTTGCGCTTGGGGCATCGACCGAAGCGGCCGTCGCGGATGGCCCTGAGCTCCTGACGGTCATTGGTGTTGTGGCTGTGTACATTGTGGAAGGCGCAGAATGGGTGGCTAGCCTTGGATGACTCGGGGTGGTCACGGCCGCTCTTCATCTCTGGTTCAGCTGCGAGCACGGCCGCCCCCTTGCGCTTCACGTCCTTGGTCTTGCCCTTCTTGTCTTCTGGGTCGGCAGCTAGGAGCTCGAGGATGGAGAGGCGCCCCTCCTCAGCCCTCGCGCACTTTGTCGCCATCTTGAAGATCTCTAGGGCCGTGCACAAGTCCTCGTGGATGGCGAGCTCCTCCTTCTTCTTGATATCGCAGATGCCATCAGAGAACACCGAGATGATGGCTTCGTTAGAAACCTTGGGGATCTTGAGGCAAATGTTGTTGAAGCATTGGATATAGTTCTGCAGGGTCTCCCCGGGCTGTTGCTTGATGCGCCACAGGTCATCCGCGGTGGGCGGTCACGAGTGCCTTGGAAGTTGGCGACGAAACGCTCGCGCATCTCGCCCCAGGAGGAGATTGATGCCGCGGGCAGGTTCAGGAGCCACGAGCGTGCGCCGTCCTTGAGGGCCATGGGAAACCAGTTTGCCATGACCTTTTCGTCGCCGCTGGCCGCTTCGATGCTTAGCTCGTAGAGCCGTAGGAACTCCCAGGGTCGGGGTGTTGTCGTAACGCGGAGGCAAGTCAGGCTTGAACTTGCCTAGCCAGACGACGCTACATAGCTCGGGGTGAAGGCACGACAGCCCACTATGGTCACCAGGGCCCGTCGTGGAGGTGGAGCCTGATCTTGGTGAACGCGCACCCCCGCTGCAGGCGGTGCGCGGTCTCGACGTGGTGGTGGAGGGAGCGCTGGGGCACCTTCTTGCGGCGGCTAGACCTCCCGACAGCTTTCTTCTTCATGTGTGGGCGCCTGGCGCGGTGGGTCACGCCGAGGGGCCACGCATCTTGGGCCGAGGGCGAAATCTTGATGGGGAGGTGGCAGAGGCACTCCATGGGCTACGTCGCCCGCAGCAGGGGGTAGAAAAGGTAGCGAGACGGACGATGCAGGAGAGCCCCCAGCGGCGCTGACGAGCTCGGCGATGCGGTCCAACCAGTCTTCGTAGAGGTCATTGACGGGGTGTTAGCGCAGGAGCTCGCGCGCCATGAGAAAAGTAGCCTACGCGTCCGCGACGAGCATGGGACGATGAGCCGGCCGGAGTCAGCGACGGGATGGCGGTGCGTTCATCCCGCCGCACTGAGGGATGCTCCGACGAAGCTTGCTGCTTGTTCCCCGCCGGGCCGGTGACGGCATTGGCGACTAGTGATGGAGAATAACGGGAAGGCCCGCCGACGGGCGCCATCTAGGTGACGCGCGTGGTGAGAGAGGCTCGACGCTCAGAACGGGCTCGGCGAGCATCTACCATGGAGATGGTGGAGCGACAGCGAGTTGATCGTCGGAAGACAAGCTTCGACGCACCCCTACCTGGCACGCCAAATGTCGGATTCAGGGCTCCACAGACCCTTGAGAGGTTCGAACACTGGGGTGCGCACGAAGAACACTCTCTCCCTAGCTCGCTCACTAACGATCACACGGCCTAGCTCGACGAACCCAAAGAACAAGAGACATAGAGATTTATCCTGGTTCGGGCCACCTTGCGGTGTAATACCCTACTCTAGCTTTGTGGTCGATTGCCTCGACGGGCTGAGGATGAACTAGTATAGTGGATGAACAGCCTCAGGAGGTGAGGTGTTCTTGAGCTCGATGAGATGGTCGATGTGGGGATGGTCCAAATCCTCCTCTACGGTGGTGGCTAAGTCCTCTTTATAGTGCCCCTGGTCCTCTTCCAAAATGTTAGGCGGGAAGGGATCCTCTAATGGCCAATTTTGAAGGGAGACAACTAGTACAAGTTATCCCGACAAAAGTAGTCTTCGCCTGCAAAGGCTCTGGAGATGACGCTGTCGTGGGCTCTGCAATGACCTTCGTCCTACCGTCCTGACGGTGTTGGTCTTGTTGCACCAATATGGAAACCTTTGTGTGATTCCTCGAGACTTCGCGCCCGCGCTTGCCTCCTTAGCACCAAAGAGGAAACTGGTACGTTGCGCCCGCTGGCGCCCGCATGGCCTTTGTCGTCATGGCTCACATCATGTGAACCTTGTGAGGTGCATCCTGCCTTGATATCTCCGCATCTCGGGAGCCAGCCATGCGCGGCTGCCCCCAGGGAGGTCTTGGTGGCGTCCGCCTCGCGAGGCTTGACCCCTCGCGAGGGTCTTGTGTTGTTGTTACTGGAACGGGGCCGTACCTGGCCACTGGTGGAGCCACGCCACAGGCCGCGGGCAGGCAAGTCTGGGCACCCCCAGTCCCAGAACGCCGACAGAGTTAATGGTCGATAGCTTGATTCTTAGTCTATTGGTTATTGAATCACCATTCTAACATCGATCGTGCTACTTAGTCCATCTTCTAGGTCCGCGTTTTGATCAATGTTCACTCGAGTATGTTCTCCTTGAACATACTCCGTTATATACTTCAACATGTCCAATATGTTACCTTGTTCACATAATTGTGGAAATCCATCCTTTGGAAATCTCGATGAATTGTCGCTGAGTCCATCGGCCACCTCCTCATCCTCTCCTTGGTTTACTGACAAACTCTTGTTTCAGAACTCGCTTCCATAGTTCATTTCTGGAGAATATTACAATGCCTTCTCGTCAATTTGTGTCGCACCTTTTCTTCTTAGGTATCCTGATCCCAATCAAATCTGAAACTCGGTCAGATATGATGGTTGGAACATTGTCCAAGAGTCATAACATTGGTTCTTATATGACCCGGTAAGGTGATGTCATGCCTAGCACACCTGGCCAAAGGACCTGTTGTTATAGTTTCCTTTTTAGCAAGGTTAACCATTCTTCCTTGAGGAAATTGTAAGACTTATTCTATAAGTTGTTCCTGATGAATCCTTTGTGTATCCAAGTCCGACCTTTGCTTGAAGAGCATGTTAATGCTATCTTGAAGCATGTCTGTGGTACTCTGATTTTCAACAAGAACATTTGAAGCCCAATGCTAAATGGTGCTTGCTCAATTATCCAAACACCGTTGTATGGGTAATGTCATGAAATTTCTCTCCCCTTACCTAAATGGTTTTCTACATTATATCATATCATGGATATCATGCTCTGCTTGTCCTTGGGAAGGATATACCCCTGAAATATGTGTTTAAACACATTTTCCTTTACATTGTTCTATTTAATCTGATAATCATATTTTCCTTTCCATTGTTTGGTTTAACCTTTCTTGTGATCTATATGATCTAAGCTGTAATATTCTCCTGCTTATGTAAACACCTCGGTGTACAATTCTGTCAGCCAGACCCTGTTACTATTATTGATGACATTCCGGTAGCCACCGATGGACGAGAACTTTGCCTATTGGCCCGCCTTGTTCAACGAGCAGGAAAATGGTTCCATTTGTCCCTCGCCCTGGGTACCAACGTTGTTGCCAACATAACTAACATGCTGCCCTCTGACACGCCTTGCTATCATAACCGTGCAAGATGTCACCGCTCCTCCTACTTTTAACCCACATGGTGGGCCCATAACCCATAGTTCCAGAGGATTGAAACTTAAATCTCATATACACCCTGTTTCCAAGGTTGTTCCTCGCGCATGGCCTTGTATGTAATTCACGAGCCACCTTCCGAGAGATCATCAATTCTGGTATCAGACACAATACTTATTCTCGATGCTTTGAACCCCTTTCACGCCCTATTTTAGGCATTGAACAATTGCCTGCCCGCTCAAAACATCCCATGATACCTCCTTACGTTGCTCTCAATATTTTCTTAAGTTTCAATCCGAGAGTTACTTTCCGCCACCTTCCCCGATGTTATCTACCAGATAGCCAACCTTACAGAGGTCCATTCTCCCAGAATACCCGCCCTTTATTCTTTCGTAAGTACGATGGAGTTCCCGAAGGAAGGATGCCGACTTCATCATGATGACCTGAAGAAGAGAAATGAAGGCATTAACGTAATGGTTTGACCTCTTCAAGAAGAGCAACCAAGACCGAGAAGATTCGTTAGAATTTCGTAACCAGATATTTCCCCCTTACTCCACCTCTTAAAATCTTGGGACAAGATTTCTTGTAGTGGAGGAGAATTGTGACGCCCGGATAATTAAGCTACAGTAACTCCCTCCTAATGATGTCATGTCACCACGATTACTATTGTTAATCTCACGTTGATACAATCCGGTTCAAATTCAAATTTAAAATAAAGTCAAACGATAAAAGTTTTCGAAAATCGAAACTAAAGTGTTAAAAAGATGCCAAATAATCCATATGGAGTATTTGTGGAGAAACCACAGCTTATAAGGTATTTAAATGTTCTAATATAAAATAATAGTAGTTAAAACAATTATTTGAATGACTTATAAATAATTATTTTATTGTGAACTATTTTAATTATGTACCAAAATTATTATGACAAAAGAGTATTTAGAGATACTATTTTAGGAATTAATTATATATTTTATAAGACTAAAATAGTTTGGAAAGTTAAATAAAGTAGTAAAAGAAAATTAACTCATAGGATAAAAAGAAAAGGGGAATACCCCCCCCCCCCGTTGGGCCTTGGCCCAGCTAATCAGCCAGCTGGCCCAGCCGGCCACTCTGCTCGCCTGGACTACTAAGGCCCCGCTACCCCCCATTGTGACCTAAGCACACCCACTCCCCCGCACGATCCTCTCTCCCTCTCGCTCCTCCCCCTCCCCACTTATGGATCGAGATCGGGGGCAACGACTGCGCCTCCGCCACCCGTCGCCGGCGCTGCCCCGACCCCATCGCCGCTCGTCACTGACCGCCGCCTGAGGCCACCTCGCCGCCGCCACGTCGTCGGTGCCCGACCCCAAATGCACCCTGAGCACACCTCGCTCAACTATAGGGCTCGGTGAGCACCAGTCTCCTCTTTCCCTCTCGCTCGCCGCATGCCCCGACCATGCTCACCGCGCATGATTGCGCAGGGCCGCACGTCGCGCCCCTAGACGAGCGTTGCGCCCGCATGCACCTCCTCTGACTGTCGCGCCCGGCCGCCCCCTTGCACACCCTGCACCGTCTCGCTTCATCTCGCGCTGTTTGGCCCTGCTTGCCCCGCCGCAGCCTCCCACTATGAACGTCGCCCACCCATGTCGCGTCCCCCTCTACGCCCCTACTCGCGGTGCTCGCCGCCACACCCCACCCGCGCGCGAACCGCGCCTCCTCGTCGTGGTCGCTGGTCTGGCCCGACCGCGTGCCCCCGCGGTCTACTGGCATCCCCAGTCTTCATCGTCCGCTCCACCCCGCCGGACGGGTGCCCACAACCGCACGCCCATTGGCGCCCGCCCCGTTTAGCCCTACGCTAGTGACGACGGGCCCCACGCCCCTGAAATGAAAACAAAATAAAAAAGAAAGATAAATAAATTAAAATTAAGTTAGTTAATTAATAAATTTATCAATTAAGTTTGCTTAATTAACTTAACATTAATTAACCTAACTAATTAGTCTAACTAATCATGTTAGTTAACTAAGGGGACAATGACAAGGGGCCCACCCCCTCTTGACTAGTCAAACTTTGATTAGTCAACAGGGAACCCCTGGGCCCACATGTCAGCCAGTGTACATTTTTGTGTACACCATGCTGGGTACATCTAGAAATTTGACATTTAATTTTTTAATTAAAATAATTTAGAAAATGAATTAAAACTTTGAAATTAATATAAAATAATCCGTAACTCGGATGAAAATAGTTTGTACATGAAAGTTGCTCAGAAAGACGAGACGAACCTGAATACGCAGTCCGTTCGTCTGCCACACGTCCCTAGCATGGCGACCATGCAACCGTCCCTCTCCGCTTCGACTATCCAAAAATGCCTAACACCGGGAATAATTTCCCGGATGTTTCCCTCCTTCGCCAGTAGCACCTAGTACTGCGTCAGGTCACCCCTAACACCGCGTATTGCCATGTTATGCTTTGAGAGGCTTTGATTGCTCTTGTATTTGTTGTTTCTTCCCCCTCTTCTCTCCGGTCGACTTCAAGTCTGACGCCAGTTCTGCTGCCCCGGTCGACTACGGAGTTGACGACCCGTCCTTCTGTGCCGAGCTTCCAGGCTAGCAAACCCCCCTTGATCAACCAGATATCACCCACTCTCTTCTCTCTTATTCTTGCATTAGGTTTTCTACTATTATTGATTCGATAGCTCCTATTATGTTCCATAGCCTATCATTGTTGCTATTGTTGTTACCTTTACCTGCAATCCTAAATGCCTAGTATAGGATGCTGGTATTCCATCAGTGACCCTACATTCTTGTTCGTCTGCTATGTTATATTATAGGGCCGTAGTCACTTCGGGAGGTGATCGCGGGTATATACATACATACATACTATACAGGTTACATAGAGTACCCGCAAGTGATTCCAATGTGGGGGCTGAAAGGACAGGTGGTTCCATCCAGGTAGTGGTGGGTCTGGGTTCCCGATGGCCCCCGAGTGTTACTTTGTGGAGGAGCGACAGGGCAGGTTGTGACCACCTATGAGACAGGTGGGCCTGGTCCTGGTCGGCGTCTGCGGTTACTTTAAATAGCATGATTAATGAGATTTGGTATTTGATGTGAGTTGGCCATGGGCCTATACGCACTAACCACCACGCGGGAACAGTTATGGGCACTCAACTTTCTAGTATCAGCCGAGGCCTCCTAGACGTCAGCGGTTGAGCGGCGCGCGCCGGATTGGACTGGAACGCCTACTCTTATATTAAGGGCGCTAGGTCTGCTTCCGGCCGCCCTCGCAATGTGTAGGAGTGCAAAGGGCAAAGGGCAATGGGACCAAGAACCCTGCACGCTTAGGATTTAGACTAGCGTGTTGACCTCTCTACGAGGCCTAGGTAGGGATACGACGTGTTGATCTTCCGAGGCCGGGCATGACCCAGGAAAGTGTGTCTGTCCAGAGGGATCAAGCGTGTTGAGTAATGTGGTGCACCCTGCAGAGAAGATCGATCCATACGAATAGCCATGTCCATGGTAACAGGACGACCCGAAGTTGTATTCTGACCGCATGACAACTAGAACCAGATACTTAATAAAACACACCCAAATAAGTTTCAGAGACAACCCGATGATTGCTCTCTCACAGGGTGATGAGGAGAGGATCGTTGGGTAGGATTATGCTATATGTTGATACTTGGTTAACTTACTAGCTACTCTCTTCTACATGCTTCAAGATGGAGGCTGCCAGAAGAATTGTCTTCGATAGGACTAGCTTTCCCCCTCATATTCTGGCATTCTAAAGTTTAGCCCACAGATATTACCCCCTTATACATATACCAATGCATATGTAGTGTAGATCTTTCCTTGCGAGTACTTTGGATGAGTACTCACGGTTGCTTTACTCCCACTTTTCCCCCTTTCCTTTCTTCTTGGTTGATGCAACCAGATGGTGGAGTCCAGGAGCCAGATGCCACAGTCGACGACTACTACTACCCCGATGGAGGCTACTACTACATGGAGGCCGCTGACGGCCAAGAGTAGTTTAGGAGGATCCTAGGCAGGAGGCCTTGCCTTTTCGATCTGTATCCCTGTTTGTGCTAGCCATCTTATGGAAACTTGTTTAACTTATGTTTGTACTCAGATATTGTTGCTTCCGCTGACTATTATGCTTTCGAGTTTATGCATTCGAGCCCTCGAGGCCCCTAGCTTATAATATGAAGCTTGTATGCTTTTAATTTGTGTTTAGAGTGGTGTTGTGATATCTTCCCGTGAGTCCCTGATCTTGGTTGTAGACATTTGCATGCATCTACTTCACTCTTGATCATTCTACATCCCAGTACACCGCCGGAGGCATTAACATAGAGCCATATCTTTTGTTCTAGTATTGAGTTGTAATTCTTGAGTTGTAAGTAAATAAAATGTGATGATCATCATTATTAGAGCATTGTCCCATGTGAGGAAAGGATGATGGAAGCTATGATTCCCTCACAAGTTGGGTTGAGACTTCGTACTTAAAAATAAATAAAAAGAGGCCAAAGAGCCCAAACAAAAAAAGAGAAAATAAAAAAGAGAGAAAAAGAGAGAAGGGACAATGTTACTATCCTTTTACCACACTTATGCTTCAAAGTAGCACCATGATCTTCATGCTAGAGACTCTCCTATTTTGTCACTTTCATATAGTAGTGTGAATTTTCATTATAGAACTTGGCTTGTATATTCAAATGATGGGCTTCTTCAAATTGTCCTAGGTCTTCATGAGAAAGCAAGTTGGATGCACACCCACTTAGTTTTCTTTTGAGCTTTCATACACTTATAGCTCTAGTGCATCTATTGCATGGCAATCCCTACTCACTTGCATCGATATCAATTGATGGGCATCTCCATAGCCCATTAATTTGCCTAGTTGATGTGAGACTTTCTCCTCTTTTGTCTTCTCCTCACAACCTACACCATACTCTATTCCACCTATAGTGCTATATCCATGGCTCATGCTCATGTATTGCGTCAAAATTTGAAAAGGCCGGCTTGAGAACATTAAAAGTATGAAACAATTTCTTGGCTTGTGATCGGCGTTGTGCATGATAAAATACTTTGTGTAATGAAGATAGAGCATAGAAAGACTATATGATTTTGTAGGGATAACTTTCTTTGGCCATGATATTTTGACAAGACATGATTGCTTTATTAGTATGCTTGAAGTATTATTGTTTTTATGTCAATATTAAACTTTTCTTTTGAATCTTATGGATCTTAACATTCATGCCACAATAAAGAAGATTACATTGATCAATATGCTAGGTAGCATTCACACTTCATAACTTCTTTCTTTTATCATTTACCTACTCGAGGATGAGCAAAGATTAAGCTTGGAGATGTTGATATGTCTCCAACATATCTATAATTTATGAAGTATTCATGCCATGTTTACAACAATTTTATATGGCTTTGGTATGATTTTATTAGAACTTACCCAGACTGACGTTGTTTTCAGCAGAACTACCGTGGTATCGTTTTTTGTGCAGAAATTAAAGTTCTCGGAATGGGCTGAAAAATTTATGGTGATTTTTTATGGACCAAAAGAGACCCCCGAAGCAGAATAGTTGGGCCAGGAAGTGGATGAGGAGTCCACAAGCCCTCTAGGTGCGCCCAACCCCCCCCCCCACCCCCACACGAGGGGGCTCTAGGCTTGTGGTCACCTTAGGCACCCCGGACACCCCTTGACGTGAGACCGGCGCCAAAAATTATTATAAATACAGAAACCTCCGAAAAGGACCCTAGATCAGAAGTTTCGCCGCCGCAAGCCTCTGTAGCCACAAAAAACCCATCGGGAGCCCATTCTGGCACCCTATCGGAGGGGGAAATCAGCACCGAAGGCCATGTTCATCATCCCGATGGTCTCCATGACGAGGAGGGAGTAGTTCACCCTCGGGGCTGAGGTATGTACTGGTAGCTATGTGTTTGATCTCCCTCTCTCTCTATCTCTCGTGTTCTTGATTTGGCACGATCTTTATGTATTGCAGGCTTTGTTACTATAGTTGAATCATATGGTGTTTGTCCCCTCTACCTTCTTGTGATAAATTGAGTTTTACCTTCGAGGTTTCACTATTATCGGATTGAATACTTTTATGGATTTGAGAACACTTGATGTATGTCTTGCGCGGGATACCCATGGTGACAATGGGGTGTTCTATTGATTCACTTGATGTATGTTTTGGCACTCAACTCGCGGATTCCTGAGGTGACATTGGGGTAATCTATGCATAGGGGTTGATGCACATTTTCATCCTTGTTCCTTTGGTAGAATTCTTGGGGCACTCTTTGTAACGCCCTCAATGCGGCTATATCTCCTACGTGTCGAAGCAGGACTTAGAGGCATAACCGCAATGAAAGCAATGTCGCAAGTGAGGTAATCTTCACACAACCCATGTAATACATAAGGGAAAGAGATACATAGTTGGCTTACAATCGCCACTTCACACAACTACATGAATAAAGCATTACATCAACCAGATACAATCAAGGTCCGACTATGGAACCAAAATAAAAGAAGCCTACCCCAAAAGCTACACAGATCCCCGATCGACCCCAACTGGGCTCCACTACTGATCAACCAGAACGAAAAACATAAAGGACAAGATCTTCATCGAGCTCCTCCTGAGCTTGGTTGCGTCACCTGTTCGGTAACATCGGCACCTGCAAACTGGTTTTGGAAGTATCCGTGAGTCACGGGGACTCAGCAATCTCCACCCTCGCGATCAAGACTATTTAAGCTTAAGGGTGAGGTAAAGGTATGATGTGGAGCTGCAGCAAGCGACTAGCATATATGGTGGCTAACATACGCAAATGAGAGAGAGAAGAGAAGGAAAAAGCACGGTCGAACAGCTATGATCAATAAGTGATCCTAGAGCAACCTACGTCAAGCATAACTCCAACACCGTGTTCACTTCCCGGACTCCGCCGAGAAGAGACCATCACGGTTACACACGCGGTTGATGTATTTTAATTAAGGTCGACTTCAGGTTTTCTACAACCGGACATTAACAAATTCCCATCTGCCCATAACCGCGGCCATGGCTTTCGAAAGTTCAAATACCTGCAGGGGTGTCCCAACTTAGCCCATCACAAGCTCTCACGGTCAATGAAGGATATTCCTTCTCCCAAGACAATCCGATCAGACTCGACATCTAGGTTACAAGACATTTCGACAATGGTAAAACAAGTCCAGCAACACCGCCCGAATGTGCCGACAAATCCCGTTAGGAGCTGCACATATCTCGTTCTCAGGGCACACTCAGATGAGCTCTCCATACAACTAAAACCAAACCTCGAGTTTCCCCGAGGGGGCGCTGCACAGGGCTCTAGTTTGGACCAACACTCAGAGGAGCACTGGCCCGGGGGGGTAAAATAATGATGACCCTCAGGAGCGCGACTCCCAAGGGAAAAGAAAAGGCTAGGTGGCGAATGGTAAAACCAATGTTGGGCATTGCTGGAGGAGTTTTTTTCAAGGCGAACTGTCAAGGGGTTCCCATTATAACCCAACCGCGTAAGGAACGCAAAATCCGAGAACATAACACCGATATGACGGAAACTAGGGCGGCAAGAGTGGAACAAAACACCAGGCATAAGGCCGAGCCTTCCACCCTTTACCAAGTATATAGATGCATTAATTTAATAAGAGATATTGTGATATCCCAACAAAATAACCATGTTCCAACATGAAACAAGCTCCAATCTTCACCTGCAACTAACAACGCTATAAGAGGGGCTGAGCAAAGCGGTAACATAGCCAAACAACGGTTTGCTAGGACAAGGTGGGTTAGAGGCTTGGTTCAACAATATGGGAGGCATGATAAGCAAGTGGTAGGTATCGCAGCATAGGAATAGCAAAAAAGCGAGCAACTAGCAAGGAAAAATAGAAGTGATTTCGAGGGTATGGTCATCTTGCGAAATCCCGCAAGGAAGAAGAACGAGTCCATGAGGAAGACAAACGGACGTAGTCGAACGAATCCTCACAACAAGACGTTATCAGAACCAACCCGAAGAAGCAACACCGGAAAGAAGCAAACAATCATGGTAAACAACCAACACATAATCATGTCATGATGCACAATCAAGTATGATGCATGTCCGGTTTAATGAGGCATGGCATGGCAAGGTGCACAAGCAATTCTACAAATTAAGTGGAGATCAATATGCAACGAGTTGCATATTGACGAAACACCACAACAAGTTATTTAGTTCGATCTCGTTTATGTACCCAACAAGATTAAATGTTGTTAGCATGGCAAGAGATGAAGCATAAAGTAACTATCTATCTAGGCAAGTTTAAATGAGGCCGGAAATAACAAACAACAATTCCGGAAAAACCTCATGTGCATATTTTATGGTTTGGTACTGTTCTGCACTAAACCATATTTTATAGTTATTAGACATGCAAGATGATGCCACCATGTTAAACTAGGCAAAATTCTACCCCATTTGCATATAAAGTTTATTAAATTCCGAGTTACGGTTATTTAGTTATGAATTAAAGCATTTTAACAAGTTATTTAAGCAAATTTAAACAAACAGCATTTTAAACTTTTTAAACATAGATGAAAATTGGATATAATTAAACTACACAAATTTCTGAGCACTTTACATATATGAAGTTTTTACATATGATGCATGGTTATTTACTTGTGAGCAAATTAAAATAATGGCATCCTCCTTTAATTATGCATGCATTGTAAATTAGGAAATTCGTCAGCAGGAAAAAAAATAAGAGACGAGCCGAGTCTGGGCAGCCCAACAGGTAAGGAAAAAGGAGGGGCGCCGGGATGTGGGTGGCTCACCCATGGGCCGAGGCCCGGTTCGGTGGAAGAGGTAGCAGGCCGGCTGGATCTGGGCTTGGCGTGGGAACTGGGCCAGCACGCGCAGGGTGGAAACGGGATGGGGCGAGGCGACTAGTCAACAGGTCGAGGCAAGGGGATCGAGCCGGTGTTGCTGTCCCGCTCGATACAGAGGACGCCATGGCGGGGGCGCTGCTAGACGAAGATGAACGCGTGGCAGGAAACTCCGGCAGGCGGGAGAGCAACTTGGGGAGGCGGGTCTGAGGCGGACAAACTCCAGGACGGGCGCTCCAGGGGAGCGGTCACAAGAGCGGGGTGTGGCCGATGCAGGTCGTGGTCCCTCTGATCGATGTAGAGGACGCTGGCTGCGCGGGGACGAGGAGCTTGCCGCGGGCTTCAGCAGAGACACAGGGTCGCGGAGGAGACCGGCGAGAAACCCGGCAGGTCCGAGGCCGAGGTGACAGCGACGGATGGAGGCGAGGCAAGGCTGGAGCTGTTCTCGTCTGACCCGGCGCTCGACGGAAGGAAGTAGGCGGCAGCCGAAGGAACGACGACCGCGGTGGATCCCTCGGGGATGGATCCGATCTGGCAGCTGCGGGCAACCGGCGACGTCGGGAAGGCCATGGCGACTCGACGGTGGCGGCGGTCCATGGCGACGGTGGTGGTCCTGCAAGGACAGGGCGGAGAGAGAGCCTTGAGAGAGAGACGAACAGAGGGAGGAGGAAGAACGAGGGAAGACGACCGGGAGGGACGAGGCCGGTCCTGGTGGATGCGGCGAGGAGGAAGCGGCGACGAGGAGGCGCATGGCTACAGAGTCCCGAGGTCGGCAGGGAGGCCTCAGGCGCGAGAAGGACGGCATGGGTTGGTCTGGTGTTGAAAACGAGGGGGATTTGGATCGGGAGGATATCCTGATGTGGGAGAGGAGTGGCGGCGGGGAGGGACAAGCCTCCTAGGTTTTAGGGTTAGGCTATATTTGGTAGGTGGTGGTCTATTAATATAAGGAAAAGAGGGAGTTTGGATCCTCCAATCGAAATCGGACGGTTCAGAAAGAATAGGCTAGGGAGTCTAAATAATAAAACGGTGATATTTTGTAGACGTTTGGGGATGATCCGGACATAGCGGTAACGACTGTCCGGGTTGGGTCCGAGACAGATTTCGGACGTGCGCGGGAGGAGGTCCGCGGGCTGAAGAGAGAGGTTAGGTAGGGCCTGGCGGTGAGAGGTAGTACAGAAGGCAAAGGGCTGAGAAGATAGAAGAGGAGAGGCCCGGCGACTGTGTCCGGAGACCGAAAACATCCGACGTGTGCCCGGCTATAATGCCGCTATAGTTTAACGGTTGGGCTATCAGACGAACTCCGAATGCGATGAAACTTGACAGGCTGTCTATCTACACTATAATAAGACCACACGCAAACTTTCATCCCATTCCAAGAACATTTTCTGGCCACTTATAAAATAATATTTTGGACATGCCGCGGGCGCGTGCAAGTGTGTCGTGGCTCAGAACGGACAACAGAAGGAACTGGGGGAACCCGGACGAATGCAGGTTTTGAAAACATGATGATGCAATGCACATGATGACATGGCAAGATGCAACACGCAAGCAAATGACATGTCAACGACAGCGAATAACTGGAGGACACCTGGCGCATCGGTCTCGGGGCGTTACAACACTCCACCACTACGAGAGGATCTTGTCCCGAGATCTAGAATGGCACCGGAGGGAAAAGAAGAGGAGGAGGTGTGGTGAAACTAAGTTGCTTCTTTGACAAATGAGTGATACCGAAGAACCTTGAAAAGGTTAAGCCATTGAAAGAAAGAATGCAACGAAGAAGAACAAAGTTGAAAGCACTCCTGTAGGGAAGATGAATAAGGAAGAACAAACTCGGGCAGCACTCCGAATGAAAAGAAGGAGGATTGAGTAAGAACATGATAAGATGAGAAGATACTTGATGAAATCACAACACACTGCCTTCGAAACTAAAAGAATGGGACAAGTAGTAAGAAAGATCTCAGACAACACTCCGGTTGAAAAGAAATACAAGGCTTGATAAGGCGAAAAGAACTTGAGCAAAAAGGATAGAACACTCCGGTTAAATGGATAAGCAAAAGAAAGAAGCATGATCTTGACAAAACAAAATGATGGGTTGAAAAGAGCAACATCACAATGTCTCCGGAAGAGAGAAATAGAAGATAGATCATTGGGATAAAAGAATGTAGAAGAAAAAACCAACTTCTGCTAAAAAAGAGCTTGAAAAGGTATCCTTAGGAGAAGGGTCGAACGGAGTTGTTGGAAAACCAACAACGAAAAGAATAAGCTTGATATGGTCTTATGGAATACATCCCAAAGTATGAGTGACAACCTGCCACTCACGGGGAAAAGAATTGGATTGGTAAGAACAAGGAGACGAGAAGCTATCTCACCGGGAGGATAAAAGAAGAACTTGGATCATTGATAAATACCATAAGAGCGACAATCCTTAAAGGAAAGCTTTATGTGAAATATAGCCCAAGATAACTCCAATGAAGAGATTGGTGGATTTAAAATACCTCATCTTGATAACTTGTGAATCCCGAAGCATGAAGGGAAAAATCAAGAATGACATAGCACCACCTCAAAAGATATGCGTGAAAGAATTGCCCTCCGGATTGGAAGATGATGAAAGCTTGAACTCCTCTTAAAATAATCTTGTTGAACGTTTCGAGAACGGATTAAATCCTTGATGAACCATTATGTAGAACATTCATGAAGAACTCCGGCAACAAAAGAATGATCAAACAGAAGGAAAGAGAAGTTGAAAACACAAGGTGAAACCTTGTAATGATTTAGATGAATCTTTGCGATGAGATAAAGTGGAAACTTGGATCTCCGGTAAAGAAAAGATGAAACAAGTGAAACCGAGAATTTTGATAAGGCTCCAGAATAAGGAATTGAATTTTCTTGATGAAACAAGAATAAGAATTACATTATGCTTATCCTTCATCAATTAAATTGATGACAATCAATGGATTTGACATATTACTTATTCTCGAAGAAAGGATTAAGATAGATATTGCGCAAACTTGGAAAGGTCTTTGACGGCCAACCGGAAGGATTGAAACAACGAATAAATTGATATGATGAAGAAGGAAGAGAAATCTTGAACAAGCCACCGTAAGAATTGAAAAAAACGAATGAAATAAAGGAATGAATCACCGGTAAGAATTAGCAAATGAACGAAGATGTTTGAGAGAATTTAGATCCATGAGAATGAATAGATTACGAGCTGATTAGAGAGTCCTTGATTTAAGCTCTGGAATGATTTTGAGTATGAGAGCTGAAAGATGGAATGAATAAACCTGAATTTATGGACTCCGGATAATCAAACTGAGAAGACTATTGAATTGCTCCGGATAGGTGGAAAGAATACTCACAATCGAAAACAATTATGAGAAGATGGCACGAAGCTAGAGCCATGAATCTTGAAGTGAATGGAGCAAGATATAGGGGAAAAGTTTTTCTTCGGTCTTCAACTCCGAGAATGACGATGAGAAAGAGCACAATGAATTGTTGAGACACTCCGGAATGAATAATGGAAAGGTTGAGCCAACGATGAAAAGTATTTAACCGATCTTGGAGAAAGGCATTTGACTGATGATAACTCATTCTTACGTCAAACTTTGAAATGAATTTGATAGTAACGCTGTAAAAGAAGAGTCAGGTAAGATCCTGGGAAAAACCTATGGGTTAGGGCCCACTCAAAAGAAAAACCGTAGAACGATTTAAAAGAGAGATTGCAACGGCAAGATTTAAATGGCTAGAATGAGATAACAACCTCGAAATAGGTTGAATCGATCTTGAAAGACAAGACGAGCCTTCTGAGATATCTTCAGCACTCCCGAAGAAATGAATAGCGAGAAGTGAATTATTATGAGGTGCACCAGTATGAGAAGGTATTTGAAACGAGGAAAAAGGGATATGAGATCAACACTGAAAGCTTGATTTGAATACACCGGAGAAGAAAACGAGTGAAGAGTGACGAACTTGAAGCTCCGTTAGAATCTTCATGAGAATCACCGGATAAGAATATTGATGGAAAAGAATGGAGAGACTTCTCATCAATAAAAGGATACTTGAATAAGAAATCTGAGTCCTCGAAAAAAAAGGGGGGGGTGGGGGGGAAAAACAAAGTGATGAGGACATGGCTACCACAGTTACACCCATATCCCCCACTGTTTTACCTCTTGGAACAGTTGCTATAGCTCAGATACGCCAATTAAATTATCAGGTACTTTCGTTTCTTGGTAATGTTTCTAATGTTCATGAGAATATGATGCTGCCTAACTTAGATACATTTGTGCTGCTTGCAATTGAAGTGTCTAGCATGGACAAGAAGGTTGGAGATTGGAGCATGGTCAAGCACGGAGATGAAGGTGTGTGCGAACAGAACAAGAACGGAGGTTCAAGTGGAGATTTCCGGACTTTGAAGCCACCATGATGACATACAAGATGGTGGACGAAATATACAAGATAGCCTTTCATAAATTTCGTCCATAGCTTATTATTGGTGTTGCACCACCTTATTTTGGGCCAGGCCCATGTAATCTATTTTTAGAGTCCATATTGTAGGGAAAACGACTTAGGAGGTGTTTTAGTCCCACCTTGCCAAGGGTGGACAAAATCCCCTCTCTTTTCCCTATAAATATAGCCCTTAAGGCATCGTTTAGACTTGGGTTTTATTTAGTTAAAATTTAGCCATCGCTGCAACTTCGTGTACTTCGTTTGTGTCCAACGACCAGACCAAGACCGCTTATGAAACCCCACTTTTATCAATACTTCATCCATACTCGCAATATTCAGATTGCTTAATCATATTCTTGCTTGTTCTTCGATTGCTTGCAGGAATAGACCTTTGTGGTCAGGTTGATCGTGCTCCAGCGTGGTCAATAACCTCCCGGAGTTGGTTTAGCGATTGCTAAGGCGCAACGTCGTGCACGTTTGTAGTCGGATCGTCAAGGTCGTCTCCACCAAATTGATAGTTATCATCTCATCGAAAGATCAGGACCCTCGCCTCTATCAAGTGGTATCAGTTTTCAGGTTGCTCGGTGAGATTTTCTAGTTTTTCATAGTTTAGATTGCATCTGTTCTTCATACCTATAGTCCACAAAAAAAAGCCACAAAAAAGTTAGATTAGTTCGTCATATCCCAGACAGTCTGAGCCTTTCGCTATTATCACTTAGTTTTTGTTTTGTTGAATTTTCGGTTGCATCGTGTGTCGAGTTGCTGGTTTTTAGTGTCTAAACTTTTAGAGTTTCGAGTTCTAGTCACGTTTTGTTCACGTCACGTCCACTCACACGGTCATCCACTTCATTGTCATCTTCCGCTGCTACTTATTTTCATCGCCATCACCACCATCCGTTTGGTTTTGTCGTTCATCGCCGTCATCACATTAGTTCATCTTGGAGCCTGATTCATCTTGTGAAAAAAAAAGTTTGCAGAAGAAAAATTCTGATCGGTTTGCAAGGAGAATCCATCTATTGATTTTCCATAGTTTGTTGGCTAGAGCATCATTAGTTGCCACGTTTGGAACTTGGAGAAAGGAAACGAAGAAAGGGGAAATCAGATCGGTTAAAAAAAAGCAAAAAAAAAGAGAGGCAAGTTTGGTGCGGCCAAGGGGAAGGCACAAAGAGTTTGGAAGGCATTAAAGTTTGGTAGGAACGATTTGATCTGTTAAAAAAACTGATCGGTTGTCTTTCACGTGGTTATTTCCTTTGTTGTAAGAAAGATTCTGCCATTAATTGATCCGATTTTTGTGGTGCTGGGTTGTTTGGAAGGCCACGTTCGGTTCTATTAAGAAGGCAAGTCGGATCAGCCAAACAAAGAAACAAAGGAGGAGATACCGTGAGAAGTTTGGAAGGTTTTATAGGTGAAAAAATATAATAGAAGAGGAAAGAGATCTGTTGTGTTGTTTGGAAAAAAAAGTTGGGAGAAAAAAACAAAGAGCGATCTGCAGGGCGATTGGATCAGACAAAAAAAGGAGGAGGAATTGTTGGGAAAGTGCTAGTCGGTTTGTTTATTTAAAAAGATCTTGGTGATTGAGTCAAGAGAGAGATAACAAGGCAAGTCTAGTCAGCTAGAGAGAGAGAGAGAGAGAGAGAGAGAGAGAGCAGATTCCTTACGGGAGAAGTGGAAAATCGCAGCCATAAAGAAATAACGTGAATAGTGCCTAGAATTGAGGTTGCTCACGTGATATTTGGAAGGGCTATTTCGGTTTGCTTGGCAAGATAGTTTCCAACGAAAAAAAAGAGAATCATTATCTCTTGGGAGTTTTAAACGGAAAGAGCATTCAAGTGCGGGTCTGTTTCCTTGGGAGTTTTAAACGGAACCCAAAAAAAAGGTACCTACCAGATTTTGTTGGGATCCGCGCCAAAAACAAAAAAAAGTGTGCCTTGTTGTGCTATAGACTACTAGTACGTCCTAGTACTTTGGTTGTGGTTCTCTAAAGAAAAGTGATTTGGTTGTGGTAAAAAAAAAGAGGTTGTGCTGCACAGTTGGATTTCTTTGAAGAACAGAGCAGCCCACAAAAACGTGAACGAAGGCTGGTACCACCGTGTGGTGTTGTTGGTGTTTGTTGCTATCGGTCTGAGCTCGAGAAAATAAAACGGCTTGATCCGTGTGGAAAAAGAGGCAGCTTCGGTTTGGTTAAAAAAAAGGTGCACAGTTTCTAGCATTGTTTCCTTTTGCCCTTTCATTGATCCGGTCGTCGGTAAAAGAAAGATATCCCCGGTTCAATTCAGTGCGTGAATTTTGTCTGTGTCTTAGGCTCGCGTCTCTAGTACAGTCTAGCCTAAAACCAGCACTCGACTACTTTGAGCGATTATTCAACTTGCATTAATTAACGTGGTTGTAGCATTTTTCCCCACATATATATAAAGTCATCCCAGCTCCACATATTTCTACACCGTGTATACATACGTTCACCTGGCAATCGCTTTACCCAACTTTTGGAGTTACTTGACACCGCTGGTTCCGATCACCGCCTGCTGCATGGTAAGAACTTGTAAGACATTGATATTTGCTTTACTGTGAGCGTTTTACCACCACATCCTAGTAGTTATAGGAACATTATTTTTGGATTTTGTTTCTTGTTTCTACTAATCATGA
The DNA here is from genome assembly GCF_003073215.2 of Triticum urartu. Lineage (NCBI taxonomy): Eukaryota > Viridiplantae > Streptophyta > Magnoliopsida > Poales > Poaceae > Triticum > Triticum urartu. Next base: position 354,684,660 of record NC_053027.1, on the reverse strand, counting down.
CAGGATCTAGGGTCAATTCATGGGCTTTGTCGATCGCGGGAGACGTGCCACCACCTTTGCAAATTCCACAACGATCACGAGAGGTGCATAAACATCCAAATGCGCATGATCAGGTTACTGTTCCTATACCATCATTTAATGGCCGTTTTAGACCTGCTTTATATATTGAATGGGAATTCGACATAAATAATATATTTGCTTCCCATAATTTTGATGAACGTAAAAACGTTAAGGTTGCGGTTGGTTCTTTCACTGGTTATGCTATAGTTTGGTGGAGTGAATATTGTCGGCTACACCCTAATGATATACCTACTACTTGGGATGATTTGAAACTTGCCATGCGACATACATTTGTTCCCGCTTATTATACTCGTGACATGATTAAAAAGTTGCAACATTTGAAACAAGGTAGTGACACCGTAACGAAATATTATGATACTTTACAAACTACCTTCCTGCATTCCTCTTTAGAAGGCGCGACGTCTCGCACGTTCGTAGTCGGATCATCAAGGTCGACTCCCACAGAAAACGATAGCCACCATCTCATCGAAACATCGGGACACCTTAGCCTCTATCACAAAGGCAACTTGGAGACAGATGAAACAAACACCGTTGAGAAGAACTGATACTTGATCTTGCGGTTGTTGAAATGATCGGATCCACTTGAAGAGAAACACACCGGTGAAAAAGGATTGACATGACAATCTCAATAAACAACAAGGATTAGTATTCTCAAAGAAATATGAGAACACCGCTTAGAAAGGGTATGGAATCAACATTTTACTTCGAAGCAACTCGAATACCACAACTCAAAACAAAAACAAAAGATTGGCTTGCAGAATAAGCTAGAACAAACATATGATAGAGATTTCGTCCGAAGTTTTCGTGGTGGGGCCTACACGGGCTCGATCGTACATCACCATCATGTACAAGGCAGTGCACATGACATACGAAGCGTCCCCGAGTCGGCATAGCCAAGGACTCTTTAAGACACAACGAGACCACTGTAAAACCGACCGTGAATAGGCAGACCACTAGACGTCCAACCCCAATATCATCTCATATATTCGTCGGAAAGATATCCTAAGAACTACTTGAATTCCCACTTATAAACTCCTGAAACTTTCCGGTTATGCAATCAGGTGTTGGGGATACAGGGGAAGCATAATATCTCACCCAAAACTAGCAAATCCTACATCCAGCTGTATCCATCCTTCAACACATAACCAAGAAACCTTCGAAAATCATCGACCTCAACCTTCGAAAAGCATCCGTTATACGAGTTATGCCAATACTCCCGAACTCCCGCCCCAGTACTGGGTGGCGTCGAGGTTATCTCACCAACAACTGCATAAAAGAGATTTTCGATGTCGGCGAAACTAAACTCAGGTATTCCAGAACTGCAATGATAAAATTGTGACGACAACACCTTGGAGCTCAACTCCCCGAGACACTGCCACAACCCCTAAATGACAGGAGGCACCAAGAACAATGTTCTCGTCACAAATCGATCGGAACGATTCCAAGATACCCGCGTGATCCTGACATTTTTTTTAGTGAAATTTGAGAAGAGAAGAGTCAAAACTCTACGTCAGGATGCCTCACCAGAGCGATGAAGTGACTGAGGAGTAAAAAGAATTCCTAACTCTCCGATATATATAATTCCTAAATGACTCAAAACATTTCTAGACTCAATAACGCCAGCGGTTCGATCAAGTAGGGGGCTCCTAAGGTCGGGGAAGGCTATGATTACCAACTTGTAACGCCCTCGACGCGGCTATATCTCCTACGTGTCGAAGCACGACTTAGAGGCATAACCGCATTGAAAGCAATGTTGCAAGTGATGTAATCTTCACACAACCCATGTAGAACATAAGGGAAACAGATACATAGTTGGCTTACAATCGCCACTTCACACAAATACATGAATAAAGCATTACATCAACCAGATACAATCAAGGTCCAACTACGGAACCAAAATAAAAGAAGACTACCCCAAAAGCTACACAGATCCCCGATCGACCCCAACTGGGCTCCACTACTGATCAACTAGAACGAAACAACACAAAGGACCCTCGTGATCAAGACTATTTAAGCTTAAGGGTGAGGTAAAGGTATGATGTGGAGCTGCAGCAAGCGACTAGCATATATGGTGGCTAACATACGCAAATGAGAGCGAGAAGAGAAGGCAAAAGCATGGTCGAACAACTATGATCAATAAGTGATCCTAGAGCAACCTACGTCAAGCATAACTCCAACACCGTGTTCACTTCTCGGACTCCGCCGAGAAGAGACCATCACGGTTACACACGCGGTTGATGTATTTTAATTAAGGTCGACTTCAGGTTTTCTACAACTGGACATTAACAAATTCCCATCTGCCCATAACCGCGAGCAAGACTTTCGAAAGTTCAAATCCCTGCAGGGGTGTCCCAACTTAGCCCATCACAAGCTCTCACGGTCAACGAAGGATATTCCTTCTCCCAAGACAATCCGATTAGACTCGGCATCCAGGTTACAGGACATTTCGACAATGGTAAAACAAGTCCAGCAACACCGCCCGAATGTGCCGACAAATCCCGATAGGAGCTGCATATATCTCGTTCTCAGGGCACACTCAGATGAGCTCTCCATACAACTAAAACCAAACCTCGAGTTTCTGATGAGGACATCAATACCATTGTTACACCCACAGCCTCTACTGTTACATATACTGGACCAATTACTAGAGCTCGCGCACGCCAATTAAATTACCAGGTACTTTCGTTTCTTTGGTAATGATTCTAATGTTCATGAGATTATGATGCTGCCTAATTGGATACATTTGTTTTGCTTTCAAATGAAGGGCCTAGCTTGGAGAAGGATGAACATTGGAGCAAGAACACGCATGAAGTTGATGGCATGCGCAAGGGGATCAAGAACGGAGTTACAAGTGATGATTTCAGGACTTTGAAGCCGCCATAAGGAGTGCATGAAGCCATGGACGAAATATACAAGATGCCACTTCATAATATTCGTCCATAGGCTATTCTAGGTGCCGCGTCACCTTATTAATGGGCCAGGCCCATGTAATTTCGAAATACTTAAGTATAGGCTATTTTTAGAGTCCGTATGTGTGGGGAAACAAGAGTTAGGGTTGGTTTCGGACACCTCCATCAAGGGCCACGAAATTCCCCCTCTCTCCTCCATATATACAACCCTTAGGGCATCGTTTAGACTTTGGGTTTTGTTTAGATTAAAAGTTTGCCATAGCTGCAATTTCGCGTACTTCGTTTGTGTCCAACGACCAGACCAAGACGTCACAGAACCCCACCTTGATCAATAAAGCTTTCATCTTATATTCGCAATATCCAGATTGCAATCTCAGTTTCTTGCTTGTTCTTCGTTTGCTCGCAGGAAACAGGCCCTCGTGGTCAGGTTGATCATGCTCCGGCGTGGTCAATAACCCCTCGGAGTTGGTTTAGCGATTGCTAAGGCGCGACGTCCTCGCACGTTCGTAGTCGGATCGTCAAAGTCGACTTCCTCTAAATGATAGCCACCATCTCATCGAAAGAAGGGACACCTTTGCCTCTATCAAGTGGTATCAGATTTCCAGGTTGCTCGGTGAGATTTTACAGTTTTTCGTAGATTAGATCGAGTCTGTTCTTCATACCTACAGTCCACGAAAAAGCCACACAAAAAAAATTAGGGTTAGTTCATCATATCCGAACCAATCTGAGCCTTTGCATAATCTTTTTAGGGTTTTTGCTTTGTTGAATTTGCGGTTGCATCGTCGTGTCAAGTTGCTGGTCTTAGAGTCTAGTCTTTTAGAGTTTCGAGTTCTGGTCACAAGTTGTCACGCCGCCGCCGCACCATCATCATCGCCCATCTACCACTTTTGCTTATCCGCCACCGCTCTGAATCCATATCCATATACCACCACCAATCCGTATCCATATACCACCATCAATCTCTATCCATATACCACCACCGCTACCATATACCACCACCGCTGCCATATACCACCACCATATATCCACCACCAATCCGAGTTCTTCTCATATTAGGTTTGTTCTTGAGATCAATCTCAATTCCGATTCGTGTTTCCTTGCCTGCGTAGGTCTCGGAAAAAAAAAGAGTCTGGAGACCCCCGGGCAGTTTTTAGGCCAAAATTTTCACGGGCAAAAATATTTTTTCCCTATCCTATTTTTAGGCTTTTCTGAGTCTTTTGAGCCACGTGCCATCATAGTGATTTTTTGTCGCACTTTTTCGTCGTCGCTGCCCTGATTTCCGAAAAAAAAGTGAAAAAAAAATTTCGTGTCCATCTTATCAGTTTGACGAGGGAAGAGTTTTGAGACACTCGCCATTATAGTAATTTTTCGCAAAAAAAAAAGAGGAGCGCAAAAAAAAAGAGGCGCGCAAAAAAAAACGAAAAAAAAGTTCCAGAGTGTGCTTTTCCCTTATTTACGTGCAGCGCTGTGATTTTGTTAGTGTTCTAGGCTCGCGTCTCTAGCACGGTCTAGCCTAGGACCAGCACAGTACCGTCGTTGAGCATTTATTCAACTTTGCACCTCTGAATTGATTATTGCTGACCCTTTTTGCTACCATACTATAAGCCTTCCCAGCTCCACATACCTCTACGTCGTGCGTTTGACTCTCCCTGGCAATCGCTCTATCCAAGCTTTTGAGAGTTTTGACTACAACGGTTGCCGATCACCGCCTGCTGCTGCGTAAGAACTGGTAAGAATTTGAGATTTGCTTGACGGATTTGTGACACCCGCCACCACCACCTCTTGTTAGTATTCTGTAGGATCATATTCTTGTGTGTTTTCTATTGTTGCTAACCATGGCAGGATCACAAGCCGACGAGACTGACTGGGAGAACATGACGAATCAGGAGTTGCATGATAAATTTCAGCAAATGATGAATGGACAGGTGCAGGATGTGCTAAACAGATTTGAAGAGGCCATGGAGAAGATAGATGACATGGAGAAGACGTTCGAAACAAAGCTCGATAACAGGTTTAATGAATTGCTCGCGCGTCTTCCACCACCACCACCGGCTGCACCTAACGCACCTCTACAACAACAACAACGACGACTACCTACACATCGTGAAACAGCCCTCCGCCGAGCAAGCCGTCTTCCTCTTGCACCTGGCCAAACTGTTGGTGCTGCTGTTGCTACTTCTGTGGCTCCTGCTGCTGATGCGGAGGAGGATGATTTTGCTGGCGATTACGAGGATGAGGTTGATCAAAATCAGAACTACGTGCCACCACCAGCACAACAACCATCAGGTCGTCCACATGCAAATAATGGCAATGGTAGGGCTCACCCTCAGGTACGAGATCATGACCATCTCCCTAAACTAAAATTGAATATTCCACCATTTGAGGGTAGATATGTTCCTGATATATATCTTACTTGGGAGTTAGAAACTGAACAACGATTTACATGTTTACAATATCCCGAGGAGAGACGTGTTCCTGCTGCTGTTTGTGCATTCACTAGTTTTGCATGTGTTTGGTGGTCTGAGCATTGTAGATTATATCCCATTCCTGCTACTTGGGCTGCTTTGAAAACTGCTATGCGTACTCGTTGGGTTCCACCATATTATCAACGTGAATTACTTCAAAAATTGCAGCGCTTAAGACAGGGAAACAATTCTGTAGAAGAATATTATCAGGAATTACAAACTGGCATGATTAGATGTGGTATTGTTGAGGAGAATGAAGCTATGCTTGCACGTTTTATGGGTGGATTAAATAGAGAGATTCAGACGATTCTAGAGTATAAGGAGTACACTAATATCACTCGTTTATTCCATCTTGCTTGTAAAGCTGAACGTGAAGTGCAGGATCGACAGGCATTGGCGCGGACTAACTTTTCTGCAGGTCGACCTTCTTCATGGACACCACGTGCATCATCTACTTCCACACGTTCTGCTACACCGGCGCCTCCGTCGGCTGCCACCTCCAACCGTGATACAATAAAGCAGGCACAATCACCACTATCTGCCAAGAAGACACCTTCTGGGCCTGCAAAGAGCTCTTCTTCATCCATGGCATCAACAGGGCAAACACATGATATTATTTGTCGACGTTGCAAGGGTGGAGGTCATTATGCGAGAGAATGCCCATCTAAGCGTGTGATGATTGTTACTGAGGATGGTGGGTATGAGTCCGCTAGTGACTATGATGAGGAGACTTTGGCTCTTATTACACGTGACGAACACGGTGGAGACGATTCTGATCATGAGACGCAATACATGGCTCCTGAAGATGCTGACAGGTATGAATGTTTTAGTTGCTCAACGTGTTTTGAGTGTGCAGGTTACACAAGCTGAGCAAAATCAGAGGCATAATTTGTTCCATACAAAGGGAGTTGTGAAGGAACGTTCTGTTCGCGTGATCATAGATGGAGGGAGTTGCAACAACTTGGCTAGCATCGAGATGGTGGAGAAGCTATCTCTCACCACAAGACCACATCCACATCCTTACTACATCCAATGGTTCAACAACAGCGGCAAGGTTAAGGTAACACGTACTGTTCGTGTGCATTTTAGTATCTCTACATATGCTGATTATGTTGATTGTGATGTGGTACCGATGCAAGCATGTTCCTTATTACTTGGTAGACCATGGCAATTTGATAAAAATTCTATTCACCATGGTAGAAACAATCAGTATACTCTTGTTCATAAGGATAAAAATATTACTTTGCTTCCTATGACTCCTGATTCCATTTTGAAAGATGATATTAATAGAGCTAATAAAGCAAAACAGGAGAAAACTAAGAGTGAAAATCAGATTGTGGCAAAAGAATTTGAGCAACAAATGCAGCCTAATAATAATAAACAATCTAGTGTTGCTTCTGAAATTAAATTGAAAAGTGCATGTTTACTTGCCACCAAATCTGATATTGATGATCTAGATTTTAGCAAATCTGTTTGCTATGCTTTTGTGTGCAAAGAGGCATTATTTTCATTCGAGGACGTGCCTTCCTCTTTGCCTCCTGCTGTCACTAACATTTTGCAGGAGTTCGCTGACGTCTTTCCACAAGACGTGCCACCGGGATTACCACCTATTCGAGGGATTGAGCATCAAATTGACTTAATTCCCGGTGCATCATTACCCAACCGTGCACCATACCGTACCAATCCAGAGGAGACGAAGGAGATTATGCGTCAAGTACAAGAACTGCTCGACAAAGGTTATATACGCGAATCCCTTAGTCCTTGTGCTGTTCCTATCATTTTAGTGCCGAAAAAGGATGGTACGTCGCGTATGTGCGTTGATTGTAGAGGCATTAATAATATTACTATTCGTTATCGTCATCCTATTCCTAGGCTAGATGATATGCTTGATGAATTGAGTGGCTCTACAATATTCTCCAAAGTTGATTTGCGTAGTGGATACCATCAAATTCGTATGAAATTGGGAGATGAATGGAAAACAGCATTTAAAACTAAGTTTGGATTATATGAGTGGTTAGTCATGCCTTTTGGGTTAACTAATGCACCTAGTACTTTCATGAGGTTAATGAACGAAGTTTTACGTGCTTTCATTGGACGATTTGTGGTAGTTTACTTTGATGACATATTGATTTATAGCAAATCTTTGGAGGAACATTTGGAACATTTACGTGCTGTTTTTATTGCTCTACGTGATGCACGTTTGTTTGGTAACCTTGGAAAGTGCACCTTTTGCACCGACCGAGTATCTTTTCTTGGCTATGTTGTTACTCCACAGGGAATTGAAGTTGATAAAGCCAAGATTGAAGCTATTGAGAGTTGGCCGCAGCCCAAAACGGTCACACAAGTGAGGAGTTTCCTTGGCCTCGCTGGTTTCTATAGGCGTTTTGTGAGAGATTTTCAGCACCATTGCTGCACCTCTCAACGAGCTTACAAAGAAGGATGTGCCTTTTGTTTGGGGTACCGCAACAGGAAGAAGCCTTCACGGTATTGAAAGATAAGTTGACACATGCTCCTTTACTCCAACTTCCTGATTTTAATAAGACTTTTGAGCTTGAATGTGATGCTAGTGGAATTGGATTAGGAGGTGTGTTATTACAAGATGGCAAACCTGTTGCATACTTTTCTGAAAAATTGAGTGGGCCTAGTCTGAATATTCTACTTATGATAAAGAATTATATGCTCTTGTTCGGACCTTAGAAACATGGCAACATTATTTATGGCCCAAGGAATTTGTTATACATTCTGATCATGAATCTTTGAAACACATTAAAAGTCAAGCAAAAATGAAGTCCGTAGACATGCTAAATGGGTTGAATTCATTGAGACTTTCCCTTATGTCATTAAACACAAGAAGGGTAAAGAAAATGTTATTGCTGATGATTTGTCTCGTCGTTATACTATGCTTTCAACAACTTGACTTTAAAATATTTGGTTTGGAGACCATCAAAGATCAATATGTGCATGATGCTGAATTTAAAGATGTATTGCAGAATTGTAAGGAAGGGAGAAACTTGGAACAAGTTTGTCATTAATGATGGATTTGTGTTTCGTGCTAACAAGCTATGCATTCCAGCTAGCTCCGTTCATCTTTTGTTGTTGCAGGAGGCGCATGGAGGAGGATTATTGGGACACTTTGGCTTGAAGAAGAGGAGGACAACACATTTCTTTTGGCCAAAGATGAGAGGGGGGGGGAAGGAGGGGGGGGCGGAGGGGGGGAGGGTCAAGAAGACGCGGAGGATTATCTTTGCTACAACCATTTTTTCTTTTTGGCAAGAGATAGACGGGATGTTGAGAGCGTTTTGTTGCTCGCTGCACTACATGTCAAAAAGCTAAGTCACGACTCAATCCTCATGTGTTTATATATGCCTTTGCCTGTACCTAGTGTTCCTTGGGAGGATATATCTATGGACTTTGTTTTAGGTTTACCTCGAACAAAGAAGGGGAGGGATAGCATATTTGTTGTCGTGGATAGGTTCTCGAAAATGGCACACTTTATACCATGTCATAAAAGCGATGATGCTGTTAATGTTGCTGATTTGTTCTTTCGTGAAATTATTCGCTTTACATGGTGTGCCAAATACTATTGTTTCAGATCGTGATACTAAATTTCTTAGCCACTTTTGGAGATGTTTATGGGCTAAGTTGGGGACTAAGCTGCTTTTTAGTACTACTTGTCACCCCCAAACTGATGGACAAACTGAAGTAGTCAATAGAACATTGTCTACTATGCTTAGGGCTGTTTTGAAGAATAACAAGAAAATGTGGGAAGAATGCTTGCCTCATATTGAATTTGCTTATAATCGTTCATTGCATTCTACTACTAAGATGTGCCCTTTTGAAATTGTGTATGTTTTCCTACCTCGTGCACCTATTGATTTGTTGCCTCTTCCATCTTCGGAGAAGGTTAATTTTGATGCTAAAGAACGTGCTGAATTGATTTTAAAAATGCATGAGTTAACTAAGGAAAACATTGAGCGTATGAATGCTAAATATAAACATTTGCTGGAGATAAGGGTAGAAAACATGTTGTGTTTGCACCTGGAGATCTTGTTTGGTTACATTTGCGTAAAGGATAGATTTCCTAATTGCGCAAATCAAAGTCTAATGCCACGTGCTGATGGTCCTTTTAAGGTGTTAGAGAAAATAAATGATAATGCATATAAACTTGAGCTACCTGCAGATTTTGGGGTTAGTCCCACTTTTAACATTGCAGATTTGAAGCCTTATTTGGGTGAGGAAGATGAGCTTCCGTCGAGGACGACTTCATTTCAAGAAGGGGAGGATGATGAGGACATCAATACCATTGTTACACCCACAGCCCCTACTGTTACATATACTGGACCAATTACTAGAGCTCGCGCACGCCAATTAAATTACCAGGTACTTTCGTTTCTTGGTAATGATTCTAATGTTCATGAGATTATGATGCTGCCTAAATTGGATACATTTGTTTTGCTTTCAAATTAAGGGCCTAGCTTGGAGAAGGATGAACATTGGAGCAAGAACACGCATGAAGTTGATGGCATGCGCAAGGGGATCAAGAACGGAGTTACAAGTGATGATTTCAGGACTTTGAAGCCGCCATAAGGAGTGCATGAAGCCATGGACGAAATATACAAGATGCCACTTCATAATATTCGTCCATAGGCTATTCTAGGTGCTGCGTCACCTTATTAATGGGCCAGGCCCATGTAATTTCGAAATACTTAAGTATAGGCTATTTTTAGAGTCCGTATGTGTGGGGAAACAAGAGTTAGGGTTGGTTTCGGACCCCACCCTCAAGGGCCACGAAATTCCCCTCTCTTCCTCCATATATACAGCCCTTAGGGCGTCGTTTAGACTTTGGGGGGTTTTGTTTAGATTAAAAGTTCGCCATAGCTGCAACTTCGCGTACTTCGTTTGTGTCCAACGACCAGACCAAGACGTCACAGAACCCCACCTTGATCAATAAAGCTTTCATCTTATATTCGCAATATCCAGATTGCAATCTCAGTTTCTTGCTTGTTCTTCGTTTGCTCGCAGGAAACAGGACCCTCGTGGTCAGGTTGATCGTGCTCCGGCGTGGTCAATAACCCCTCGGAAGTTGGTTTAGCGATTGCTAAGGCGCGACGTCTCGCACGTTCGTAGTCGGATCGTCAAGGTCGACTCCCACAGAAAACGATAGCCACCATCTCATCGAAACATCGGGACACCTTTGCCTCTATCACTCCGCAGGGGCGCTGCACAGGGCTCTAGTTTGGACCAACACTCAGAGGAGCACTGGCCCGGGGGGGTAAAATAATGATGACCCTCAGGAGCGACTCCCAAGGGAAAAGAAAAGGCTAGGTGGCGAATGGTAAAACCAATGTTGGGCATTGCTGGAGGATTTTATTCAAGGCGAACTGTCAAGGGGTTCCCATTATACCCAACCGCGTAAGGAACGCAAAATCCGGGAACATAACACCGATATGACGGAAACTAGGGCGGCAAGAGTGGAACAAAACACCAGGCATAAGGCCGAGCCTTCCACCCTTTACCAAGTATATAGATGCATTAATTAAATAAGAGATATTGTGATATCCCAACAAATATCCATGTTCCAAACATGAAACAAGCTCCAATCTTCACCTGCAACTAACAACGCTATAAGAGGGGCTGAGCAAAGCGGTAACATAGCCAAACAACGGTTTGCTAGGACAAGGTGGGTTAGAGGCTTGGTTCAACAATATGGGAGGCATGATAAGCAAGTGGTAGGTATCGCAGCATAGGCATAGCAAAAGAGCGAGCAACTAGCAAGCAAAGATAGAAGTGATTTCGAGGGTATGGTCATCTTGCCTGAAATCCCGCAAGGAAGAAGAACGAGTCCATGAAGAAGACAAACGGACGTAGTCGAACAGATCCTCACAAACGACGTTATCGGAACCAACCCGAAGAAGCAACACGAGAAAGAAGCAAACAACATAGTAAACAACCAACACATAATCATGGCATGATGCACAATCAAGTATGATGCATGTCCGGTTTAATGAGGGCATGGCATGGCAAAGTGCACAAGCAACTACAAATTAAGTGGAGCTCAATATGCAACGAGTTGCATATTGACGAAACACCACAACAAGTTATTTAGTTCATCTCGTTTATGTACCCAACAATATTAAATGTTGTTAAACATGGCAAGGTGAACATAAAGTAACTATCTATCTAGGCAAGTTTAAATGAGGCCGGAAATAACAAACAACAATTCCGGAAAAACCTCATGTGCATATTTTACGGTTTGGTACTGTTCTGCCCTAAACCATATTTTATAGTTATTAAACATGCAAGATGATGCCACCATGTTAAACTAGGCAAAATTCTACCCCATTTGCATATAAAGTTTATTAAATTCCGAGTTACGGTTATTTAGTTATGAATTAAAGCATTTTAACAAGTTATTTAAGCAAATTTAAACAAACAACATTTTAAACTTTTTAAACATAGATGAAAATTGGATATAATTAAACTACACAAATTTCTGAGCACTTTACATATATGAAGTTTTTACATATGATGCATGGTTATTTCCTTGTGAGCAAATTAAAATAATGGCATCCTCCTGTAATTATGCATGCATTGTAAATTAGGAAATTCGTCGGCAGGGAAAAAAAATAAGAGACAGGACGAATCTGGGCAGCCCAACAGGTAAGGAAAAAGGAGGGGCGCTGGGATGTGGGTGGCTCACCCATGGGCCGAGGCCCGGTTCGGTGGAAGAGGTAGCAGGCTGGCTGGATCTAGGCTTGGCGTGGGAACTGGGCCAGCACGCGCAGGGTGGAAACGGGATGAGGCGAGGCGACTAGTCAACAGGTCGAGGCAAGGGGATCGAGCCGGTGTTGCTGTCCCGCTCGATACAGAGGACGCCATGGCGGGGGCGCTGCTAGACGAAGATGAACGCGCGGCAGGAAACTCCGGCAGGCGGGAGAGCAACTTGGGAAGGCGGGTCTCAGGCAGACAAACTCTAGGGCGGGCGCTGCAGGGGAGCGGTCACAAGAGCGGGGTGTGGCCGATGCAGGTCGTGGTCCCTCTGCTCAATGCAGAGGATGCTGGCTGTGCGGGGACGAGGAGCTTGGCGCGGGCTTCGGCAGAGACACAGGTTCACGGAGGAGACCGGCGAGAAACCCAGCAGGTCCGAGGCCGAGGCGACAGCGACGGATGGAGGCGAGGCGAGGCTGGAGCTGTTCTCGTCCGACCCGGCGCTCGACGAAAGGAAGTAGGCGGCAGCCGAAGGAACGACGGCCGCGGTGGATCCCTCGGGGACGGATCCGATCTGGCAGCTGCGGGCGACCGGCGACGTCGGGAAGGCCATGGCGACTCGACGGTGGCGGCGGTCCATGGCGACGGTGGTGGTGCTGCAAGGATTGGGTGGAGAGAGAGCCTTGAGAGAGAGAGAGACGAACAGAGGGAGGAGGAAGAACGAGGGAAGACGGCGGGGAGGGACGAGGCCGGTCCTGGTGGATGCGGCGAGGAGGAAGCGGCGACGAGGGGGCGCATGGCTGCAGAGTCCCGAGGTCGGCAGGGAGGCCTCAGGCGCGAGAAGGAGGGCGTGGGTTGGTCTGGTGTTGAAAACGAGGGGGATTTGGGAGGGGATGGATTTGGATCAGGAGGAGATCCCGATGTGGGAGAGGAGTGGCGGCGGGGAGGGACAAGCCTCCTAGGTTTTAGGGTTAGGCTAGATTTGGTAGGTGGTGGTCTATTAATATAAGGAAAAGAGGGAGTTTGGATCCTCTGATCGAAATCAGATGGTTCAGAAAGAATAGGCTAGGGAGTCTACATAATAAAACGGTGATATTTTGGAGACGTTTGGGGATGATCCGGACACAGCGGTAACGACTGTCCGGGTCGGGTCCGGGACAGATTTCGGACGCGCGCGGGAGGAGGTCCGCGGGCTGAGGAGAGAGGTTAGGTAGGGCCTGGCGGTGAGAGGTAGTACAGAAGGCAAAGGGCTGAGAAGATAGAAGAGGAGAGGCCCGGCGACTGTTCCCGGAGACCGAAAACGTCCGACGTGTGCCCGGCTATAATGCCGCTATAGTTTAACGGTTGGGCTATCAGACGAACTCCGAATGCGATGAAACTTGACATGCGGTCTATCTACACTATAATAAGACCACACACAAACTTTTATCCCATTCCGAGAACATTTTCCGGCCACTTATAAAATAATATTTCGGACATGCCGCGGGCGTGTGCAAGTGTGTCTGGGCTCAGAACTGACAACAGAAGGAACTGGGGGAACCCGGACGAATGCAGGTTTTGAAAACATGATGATGCAATGCACATGATGACATGGCAAGATGCAACACGCGAGCAAATGACATGGCAACAATAGTGAATAACTGGAGGACACCTGGCGCATCGGTCTCGGGGCGTTACACTCTTTGAGGTTCTTTGTGTTGGATTGGATATTATGAATCTAAAATTGTTTGATGCATATCATATAATTGACCCACAGATACTTGTGGTGACATTGGAGTATCTAGGTGAAATTAGGGTTGATTGATGTGTATCATATGGTGTTATTTTACTACGAACTCTAGGGCTGTTTGTGACACTTATAGGAACCGGGAAGAATAACTTTGAGGTAGTATTGTACCCTACAAGCAATATCATCTTATGTTCTCCGCGGTATGAACTTTGGAGTGACTCTTTATCGCATGTTGACGGATTGCTATATGATGTAATTATGTTATTATTGTTGAGAGACTTTGCGCTAGTGAAAGTATGAACCCTAGGCCTTGTTTTCAAGCATTGCAATAGTGTTTTTTCTCACTTTCGTTACTAGTTACCTTGTTGTTTTTATATTTTTAGATGACAAAAATCCATATCTACTATCCATACTACACTTGTATCACCATCTCTTCGCCGAACTAGTGCACCTATACAATATACCATTGTATTGGGTGTGTTGGGGACACAAGAGACTCTTTGTTATTTGGTTGTAGGGTTGTTTGAGAGAGACCATATTCATCCTACGCCTCCCACGGATTGATAAACCTTAGGTCATCCACTTGACAGAAAATTCCTACAGTCCTACAAAACTCTGCGCTTGGAGGCCAACTCGAATCTACAAGAACAAGGTTGCGTAGTAGACATCAAATTGCTCTAGTGCTTCACTTATATCTTTTTGAGCACGGTGGCGCTTTAATTTTGAAAAATTCTCTCCTGCTTCACTTATATTATTTTGAGAGATGATTTTTTTATGCTCATGTTCTTCACTTAAGTTTATTTGAGAGCTTGTTAGAAGCAACGGTAATATATTAAACTATTCCCAAAGTGATAGATATCCAAGAGGGATATAATAAAAACTTTCATGAAGATCATTGGATATTATAAACTTGATTCTTTGTAATAGTTTTGAGATATGATGACAGTAATATGCGAGTCATGTTTGTGAATAATTATGCTTTAATAGGAATATTGGTGTTAAGGTTTGTGATTCCCTATGCAAGCACGAAAGTTAATAGTTGTGCAATGAAGTTACACCCTACTTGTGGTGCATTATTCGGTGTTAGTTATGCTTAATGCTCGTTTATGATTGTTTTCGTTTCTTCGTTGGTTGCTTCTCAATCTATTTGATAGCCTTTCCTTGTACTAAGTGGGAATACTACTTGTGCATACAAAATCCTTAAACTAAGTTGTGCCAAATGAGTCCACCATACCTACATATATGCGGTATTTCCATGTCGTTCCACGTAAATTTTTATGCGCCAACTCTAATTTTCAAAATGAATTTTCCTTTTGTGTGCCCGTACCGCTCTCCTTTTTGTGTGCCCATACCGCTCATGCATCGGCAGGGGGTGGCCAATATTTTCCATGCTAGGTATGTTATTTTCAAGATGAGTGTTTATTCACTTGTCATTGCACGAGAGTGTGGCGGGTAATAGGGATGCCCAGTCCCGAAATAAACAAATATGGTGTTCATAATAAATTCCTTGGAAGTGTTGGTATGGAAGGCACACGTGGATACGGCTAGCCATGGATTGTGAAGGAATGGTGGAAAATGAAATAATCTTTATTTTATGTTTGGGAACCGCCTATGATTTACCTAGCATGGAAGATATTTGGAATTCTCAGTCATTTTTGTTGACAGGAAAAGCATGCCTCTCAAAACAATTTTATCTCGCAATTTAAGGTATGAGTTGTGGCACCTCTACAAATCTCTGTTGCCCTTTGTGAAGGGCATGTCTATTTACTTTTACATAGTTTTTGTTTTTATTGAGTCTCCATTGAGGACCCACAAGTATAGGGGATCAATCGTAGTCCTTTAGATAAGTAAGAGTGTCGAACCCTACGAGGAGTAGAAGGAAATGACAGGCGGTTTTCAGCAAGGTATTTTCTACACACACAAAAATTATCAGTAACAGATAGTTTGGTAGTAAGATAATTCGTAACGGGTGACAAGTAACAAATATAACAAAGGTGCAGCAAGGTGGCTCAATCCTTTTTATAGCAAAGGATAAGCCTGGACGAACTCTTATATAAAGCAAAGTGCTCCTGAGGACACATGGGAATTATCATCAAGTTAGTTTTCATCATGCTCATATGATTCGCGTTTGCTACTTCGATAATTTCGTATGTGGGCGGACTGGTGATTCGCGTTTGCTACTGTTTTTTCAGCAAGATCAAATCAACTATTACCGTAGTTATCCCAAAGGTCTTACTTGGC
This sequence comes from Triticum urartu, assembly GCF_003073215.2. NCBI lineage: Eukaryota > Viridiplantae > Streptophyta > Magnoliopsida > Poales > Poaceae > Triticum > Triticum urartu. The sequence goes on along the minus strand of NC_053027.1, from coordinate 354,668,527 downwards.
ACAAACACTAGCTAAAACACAAAACCACATCTAACCAAAGGCTAGATGAATTATTTAGTGCAAAACAGAACCTAAAAAGCAAAAAACAAAAATAAAGTTAGGTTGCCTCCCAACAAGCGCTATTGTTTAACACCCTTAGCTAGGCATAAAACACGAATAGATCTAGGTATTATCATCGTTGGCATGCAATTCTTCAATATCACACCTATAACCCTTAGGTGGTTCTTTAATTTTGTTAATGATCAAACTCCTAGGCAATAAATCAAGAAATTCACTTGTGGCAAATTGGTTCCTTAATAATATCGCAAAAATTGGGATGAACACTTATTGTTTCGAGATACTCATTTTCCTTACTAGAAGATTCACCCTTATTCTTAGGAATGTAAGTAAACTTGGCAATCTTAGTAGGAGGAAGATTGGGAGTAGTTCTAACGGAGGAAAAAGCGGAGCCCAAGTTGGTAATAATATCTTCTAGTTTGCCAAATCTACTAGAATCTTGATCTATCTTTTCATTAACTATGGGTTCCTTTTACCTAAGGTTCTTTAGAGTAACTCCTACCTTAGATCCATACAGAGTAATCTGATTATGAATCCTTTTATCCAAATTTTCAATCAACTCAACCGTAGCAATTTTATTTTCAATAATATCCAATCTTTGCATTACATGTTCCAAGGTTAAAATAGTTGCATTGACCAAAAGAGGTCGTGGGCCTAGCAAATCTATCATGGCATTGTAAGAATCGAAAGTATGGCTCCCCAAGAAATTTCCCCCAGTAATGGTATCTAGAACATATCTATTCCAAGGAGTAACGCCTACATAAAAATTGCGAAGAAGAACGGAAGTAGATTTCTTTCGAGTAGATCTACTTTGAGCATTGCAAATTCTATACCAAGCATCTTTTAAATTCTCTCCTTCCCTTTGTTTAAAGTTGAGGACCTCATTATCGAGAGTGCTAACAAGGTGGGAGGACTAGCCATGACAGCAAGATAAATGATCTAATGCACAAGCGAGCAAAGAGCAAATGAAGAAGACGAACGGAAGAGGGGTGAAGAAAAGGAAAATCTTTTCGAAAATCATTTTAGAAGTGGGGGCGGGGAGGAAAATGAGAGCCGAATGGCAAATAATGTAATGCGAGGGATGAGAGTTTATGATGGGTACTTGGTATGTCTCAGCTTGGCGTTGATCTCCCTGGCAACGGCGCCAGAAATTCTTCTGGCTACCTCTTGAGCTTGCGTTAGTTTTTCCCTTGAAGAGGAAAGGGTGATGCAGCAAAGTAGAGTAAGTATTTTCCTCAGTTTTGAGAACCAAGGTATCAATCCAACGCACAAGCCACTGAATACCTGAATAAACAAACACCAACTTGCACCCAACGCGATAAAGGGGTTGTCAATCCCTTCACGGTTATTTGCAAAGTGAGATCTGATATAGATGGATAAACGGTAAACTAATATTTATGGTATTTTTGGTTTATGGAACGGAAAGCAAAAGATTGCAAAGAAAGTAAATAGGAAACTAAAATTGTAGTTATATGATGGAAAGTAGACCCGGGGGCCATAGGTTTCACTCAAGATAGAAAATATTATGGTGGGTGAACAAATTACTGCCGAGCAATTGATAGAAAAGCGCAAAGTTATGACGATATCTAAGGCAATGATCATGAATATAGGCATCATGTCCGTGTCAAGCAGACCGAAATGATTCTGCATCTACTACTATTACTCCACACATCGACCGCTATCTAGCATGCATCTAGAGTATTAAGTTCATAAAGAATGGAGTGACGCATTAGGAAAGATGACATGCAATAGAGGAATTAACTGAAGCAATATGATGAAAACCCCATCTTTTTATCCTTGATGTCAACAATACAATACGTGTCGGTTCCCCTTCTGTCACTAGGATCAAGCACCGCAAGATTGAACCCAAAGCTAAGCACTTCTCCCATTGCAAGAAAAACCAATCTTGTTGGCCAAACCAAATCGATAGTTCCAAGAGACTTGCAAAGATATCAAATCATGCATATAAGAATTCAGAGGAGATTGAAATAATATTCATAGATAAGCTGATCATAAATCCAAAGTTCATCGGATCTCGGAAAACACACCGCAAAAGAGTATTACATCGAATAGATCTCCAAGAACATCGAGGAGAACTTTGTGTTGAGAATCAAAGAGAGAGAAAAGGCCATCTAGCTACTAGCTATGGACCCGTAGGTCTATGGTAAACTACTCACGCTCTATCGGAGAGGCAATGGTGTTCATGTAGAAGCCCTCCGTAACCGAATCCCCCTCCGGTAGGACACCGTAAAAGGCCCCTAGATGGGATCTCACGGGTACAGAAGGTTGCGGCGGTGGAAAAGTGGTTTTGTGGCTCTCCTAGAAGGTTTTGGGATATTTGAGAATATATAGGTGGAAGAAATAGGTCGGGGGAGTCACGAGGGGCCCACAAGGGTGGGGGCGTGCCCTACCCCCCTGGGTGTGCCTCCCGACCTTGTGGCCGCCTCGTGGCTTTCCTGACGTGCACTCCAAGTCCTTTGGATATCTTCCAGTCCAAGAAAAATCATCGCGAAAGTTTCATTCCGTTTGGACTCCGTTTGGTATTCCTTTTCTGTGGAACTCTAAAACAAGGAAAAAAACAGGAACTGGCACTGGGCTCTAGGTTAATAGGTTAGTCCCAAAAATCATATAAAATAGCATATTAATGCATATAAAACATCCAAATAGATAACATAATAGCATGGAACAATCAAAAAATATAGATACATTAGAGACGTATCGCATGTCATCAAAAGTTAGTATTATTTATTAGTCATACAATAGGGTTGGCTATATAGTTGGCTATAAGGTTACAACTTTTTCTCACTTTCTCTCTATCTCTCTCCTTGTATTAAATGCTTTTGTCTAGGAGAACGTGTCGAGGCTGTCTCTTGCATGAGAGCCCACTCCTCCACTTTTTCCTTGCCTCTCTCCTCCACATATGCAAAAATGCCATGTACTTGCTCGTACAGGTGCTAAGCCTGCCACATGGGCATAAAGTCTGATGTGGCAAGTTAATTAAGAAGAGAGAGACTAGTTTGGTGACCCTAGGAAGAAACGGTGCTAAGCGTGTGTACCTAGGTGAAAAAACAATTTTGAGTCTATAGCTAATTAAATGAAGCAATCTTAGCAACAATAAACTAAGCACCTATGCATTGGGGACTTGAGTTTCTAAGCCATTTCATGCCCTTAGCACCTCATCTAAGCACCATTTCATTGGAAGAGGTCACTCTTTAGCAAATGCAATAAATACTATGAAGAAAGAGATAGAGAGAAGTAAAAAAATACCCTTATAGCCAACCTTATAGCTAACCTTGTTGTATGAGTGACTAAGTGATGACTATGTATGACATGCCAACATTAGATAGCCTAACGCACCTAGACGGAGGAAGTGGTTTCATGCATGTGAAGTAGGTAAAACAAATGCTCATTTATAGCCATCTGAAATCTCCAAGGGCGTGACCGCGCGAGCGAGGCGGCGGTCATGGTAGGCGCGACCATGATATGGGCTACTGGCAGCCCTTGGATCTAAGATCAAACGGTCACATGCTAAGTTACTGAAACTTTGCAGAATAACCCTCCAGGATAGGATATTCACCAATAGGTCTAGAGTAACGCCATGCAACCATTCGATCTCAGATCCAAGGGCTCTCGGAAGCCTGTATCATGGGAGCATGGAAAGCTTTGTATCACCTGTAATTTTCAAGATGCTTGGCGTGCGAACACGCAGATGCATGAAGCCATTTAATTGGGCGTCGGAAGGTCAGCAGCATGTTCAACTTTGCTAAATCTTCAATGATCCCTTTGAATATAAGTGATGAAGAGACCTCTAGACTTGCTGCTATTCTTGGTTGTAAAATTGGACAGCTCCCATTTACTTATCTGGGATTGCCTTTGGGAACTACAAGACCAAGGATCATTAACCTAATACCCCTAGTTGACAGTCTTGAGAGGAGGTTAACCACAAGCTCTTCCATGTTGAATCAAGGCTCTCGCTTGCAACTTCTTACCTTTGCCTTGACCTCTCTGCCAATATACTTTTTGTGCAGCCTCAATATTCCACCAGGGATCATTAAGCAGCTTGACAGAATCTTCAGGCAATGTCTTTGGAGGGGCAATAGTGATGCTCCCAAGTAGTCTCTGGCTGCATGGGAACTAGTTTGCTGGCCAAAAGATAAAGGGGGTTTAGGAGTAATTAATCTGAACATCCAGAACAAAGGACTCGTTATCAAGCACCTTCACAAGTTCTACAACAAGGTTGATATTCCTTGGGTGACCCTGATATGGATCACTTACTATGATCATGGTGTTCCACAGGCAACAGTTGAAGCTGGATCTTTCTGGTGGAGGGATGTTCTGAAGCTGCATGAGGCTTATACTGCTATTGCCTCGGTTCACATCAACATGGGTGACTCTGCTCTGTTCTGGACAGATTCTTGGCACATTGGGGGTTCTGCTAGACCCCTATGTTGGAGATTGCCTAGGTTGTTTTCATTTGTCAATAATGATACGATCTCTGTGCAAGAATTCCTTCAATCCCAGGATCTCTTCTCCATGTTTTATTTACCTATTTCTCATGAGGCTGTTGTTGAGTTACACATGCTGGAAGGTTGGATCATGCAGTTAGAAAGAGACCCAACTATACCTGATGTTTGGATATGGCCTGGCAAATCAGGGGAATACACTGCCAAGAGCTTCTACACGATCATGCACTCTCATCTACCTACAATACAACCCTGCAAATGGTTGTGGCAGAGTAGGTGCACCATGAAGATCAAGGTGTTTGGGTGGCTCCTCTTTTTTGACAGACTAAACTCCAAGGAGATGCTGGTTAGAAAATACTGGCGCTCTAACCAAGATGACAATTTCTGTCTCATTTGAAGTGAGCTGGTGTATGAGGATAGAATCCATCTGTTTTTTAACTGCACCTTCAGCTGTAGAGTCTGGAATTACCTGGGCATTGATTGGCCTGGGGGCTCAGATATTTTGCAATGTATCATGCATGCTAGGTCCAGCTTCAGGCACCCTTTCTTCTTTGAAGTCATGCTAACAGCAGCTTGGAATATTTGGATTTTAAGAAATGGCAGAACCTTCAGATCTGAAAGAGCTACCTTCAGTCTTGGAAGTGCAAATTCATCCATGATATCTCATTGCTTGCTCATAGAGTGAAGGATTGTATTAAACCAAAACTCTTGGCTTGGGTTGATTCTCTGTTGTAAGGTACTGATGTTTAGCCATAGGTATTTTTTTCCTTTTCCTTGTATAGCATGTATTTTGTTTGTACAGTTCTGTTTGCTTTAATAAAGGGCTGTGGGGCCTTGCCTCACAGTAAATATTCAAAAAAAATTGATTGGGCGTCTAGTAGACATGACATCTAATTGGGCCCCCATAGTATTGTGCATGAATCCATTTATCCACCGGGCAAGCCACTACCTTATCGTTCGCATGCCCCACTCAGCATTTTTACAATCGAAAAATCGCTAGCAGTTCGCTCCTACTCGTCCCCGGCCGTCCTTTAACATTACGACAGTTTGCTCCTAGTTGTCCCGTCCTTTCACATTGCAGCAGTTCCGCTAATCCTAGCCCTCCTTCTAGATCCATGGCATCCCAAATCTCCATGATCGGTGGTGAGTACAAGGTTAGAACCATCACCGGCGATGAGTTCGACGTCATCTACACCCATTCTTCCACGACGGTGAAAGGATGCCTTGCTTGCTTCAGACACATGTTCAAACAGTCAAAGGGTGATGAGTGGGTCGATGGGCTACATGTTGAGTACACCACAGTCCTGGGAAAAGAGAAGAAGAGAAGAAGAAGCCCGCCCTGATCCAGGTTTGTGTGCATAACTTGTGCTTGGTCTACCACATATGCCATGCCGATGTTGAGTGCGAGGATTTTAAGAACTTCCTCGGGGGCGGCAAAGTCAAATTCGTTTATGTAGACTTTATGAATGACAAAGAAGTCATGGGTCGGATAGGCCTCGGAGTAGGCCAACCCTTCGACCTCCAGAGGAATGTACTGGTGTCCTCCTGTCAGCCTTCAATGCTGACCCTAGCAGTAGGCATGGTTGATCCTTCATACGGTAAATTGACGAAACCTCTGCCCAAGTTTCATCATGCATGGCAGTGGAATGTACTAGATAGAGACCACATTAATTATGTTGCAATGGATGCCTACCTTTGTTTCAGTATCTACAAGGGTTGGATGAAGAGTGAGAGCCAAGTGTGCGGTTCAAGCAAAGAAGTATCGGCCAAGAGGAAGACCGACAAGGACGAAGTCGAGCACGTGGATGAGGAGTCCGAGTAAGGTGGCAGTGTCGTTGCTCATGGTGGTTGTAATGCAGTGTCTACCAGATTAGTTGCTTAGTTTAATTTCAGGGTGCTTAGTTTTATTTGAGGGGTGTGTTGTGCTGAGCCCCCAGCAGAACTATGTTATGTTCCTTCTCGTTACTTTAACTCTTCAGTACGTACATACTAGTATTTCTTATAGTTCATCTTGTAGTTGGTAGTACTACCACTCGTTTCTTCACATTATATACATACAATATATATGGCCAACATCATATAGCCAGTAGTTTAGTTGTCAAAGAATTTCAGGGTGCTTAGTTTTATTGAGTGGTGTGTTGTGTTGGACACCATTATTGTGACTCATATCTCTTTTGCCATGTTATAATGAGATAAATACCTATGGACCAACATGCCATCTCTCCCTATATCTCACTACAGTACAATAAAGTGTGGGGCCTACTTGATCCCAACAGCATTCTTATTTTCCTGTAAAATTATTTTCTTGGTTACTCCTGACAAGCGGGGCCACACTTATCATTGTGAGATAGAGAGAATCGACATGTGGGTCTAGGATTATTTTTGTCATATAACATGGTCAACGGGTTTGACGTGAAAATAACAATGTCTAATGGCATTTTTGAGCAAACATCTAACGGAACAAATGGCATTTTTGAGCAAGCATCTCACGGATCGATGGCATTTTTAGTAGTAACTTCTAATGGCAAAACTGTGTATTGATACACAGCTAGTGGCATAAATAATAAAAACCCAAGAATTAAATAGAATTTAGCACCCCATCTAAGAACGTACTAGCTTTTTTACTATATGCATAATTTGGCGATGAGCCCTCTCTATATGTACCACCTTTTTTCTTTAATTTCATCTTGTTAGTTTTGCTCCATGGCGCAATCCATCGATACTACTGCTGTACAAAATTATACTTTTAAAAGGCTAGAGGGTGGGGCAGTCTCGCTTCGTCGGTTTCACGAGAGGCGAGGGCCTTTGTGATTTGACGGCTCATTACTGCTGGAAGGCAGGGCCTTGAGATTTGACTGCTCCTATAAATGTTGCCGACAACCTGAGGAGGAGCAAAGAACCGTGCGGTATACTCAAGTTTTCCACTGGAGTACTAGTATGACGGAGGATCCCTAAACACGGCACCCCTGTGCGATATGGAAATAAAAATGATCTAATGTGTTATTCATCGATCCCACAGCGCCGCTCATCGTTAGCATTGTTCTATTCATACCCCGCAGGGAACGACACGTGCGGCGAAACACCCAAAGCAAAACAAGAAATACAGGAGCAGAAGAAGAAGGAAGATTACCCACCCCCCCACACACACACAAAAGGAAGGAAGACGCACACACAAGTCTGGGGCGCTGCTCTCTACTACATGAAGGGTTGTTGTCCGCTGAGTCGTAGCTGCTTCTTCATCGCCTCCACGACCTCCATCTCCTCGCGCATCTCCTCTGGCATCTTCTTCATTCTGTCCATGACGCGGGATTTCTCGACGTGAGCCTTCATCATCTGTTCCACGGCTGCATTACATACCTTGACGGCAGCATGGTGCTCGATGCGGAGCTTTGCCAATTCCTCCTTATGTTCCATGACGAGGGCCTGCAGCATCTTCATCGAGGAACTACTCTTCTCATGCAACTTCTTCCAGCCGGTGTTCTCCTCCTTCAGCAGGTTGAGTTCGTGGCAGAGCTTCGCCTTGTCCTCCTGAAGTTGCAGGATTTCGCTGGTCGCCTTCTTATCCGAGGCAATGCTCTCCTTCAGCAGCATCACCAAGCCGGCGGTCAACTCCCCCTTCTCATTGAGCTCAACGGACATGTCGTCCAGGCTCTCCTTTAGCAGCTCCACAAGCCATCGATGAACTCCTCCTGCTTATTAAGCTGATTGGGCATGTCGTCGAGGGATAACGACTCCAGCGCCGCCAGCTCGGCATGTTTGCCTCCGCAACTAGGGTGCTCCTGGGAGCCCTCGCCTACACGGCTAGGGCGCTGCTGGGAGCACTCGCCTCCGTAGCTAGGGCGCTCCTGGGAGCCCTCGCCTGCCCGTGAGAGATCTTTCAAGGTCTCTGCCAGGCGGTGAACCCTCTCTTTTTTCCACAGCCTTGGTTGCCACTCCCTTGTTATGAGTACTTCTCTACCTAGAGCTCTACACACCGGCCATGGCAAGGACGGATGAACAAGAAAGACTTATGAGGAGGAAGAGGTAGAGTGATATTCGGCTAGGTACTAGTTCCCCTTTTTATAACCTAGTACTAGCACTAGTACTAAAAACTGCATAGTGGGAACATGTTCAGGTTTGATACGTACTAGGTGTGAGCAGGTTTGCACTTAATTATACTATACACTTTGGAATGTGATGGGGTCAAGCTAAAGATTAATTGGTGGTTTTGGTTGCAAGGCCCGAAACGGCTCCCGATGAGTTTCCTGGAACACAAATTTGCAAGTACTACTGCTCAAATGCGGTCGCACAAGTCAGTGATGTAACTGGTCGTACATGTCAGACCAAGCCGATGCGTGTCACGGGTCTGACCGACCGTAAGTACTACGCGAGGGAGACTTCTGGTTGTGGCTTCGGGTGATTGTCAAGACCAAGCATTCAAGAACTAGTGATAAATCAATTACCATATTTTTCCAAATGACCAAGTATTTTCACAGGAATACAATACATATAGATGGAGTGATTGTCACGGTTGCAAACCGCCATGGCACCGCAAGTTCACTTCAGCAGCAATGGAGTAGGTCACTGCATCGCTGGCGGGGAAGGAGGGCAGCTCATGTCGCCTACGATGCATGCCCAGCGGCGCCACCGCAGCTAGTCCCACGATTTGGCTTCTCCTACCGCCCATTTGAACAGTTGCACCGGCTGCTCATGCCATTCTGCAGGCATGCACGTTCTTTCCTCCGTAGTGGACTCCGTGAATATGATCTCTGCCATTAGCCCTAGCTCGAAATCAACACGACGCTGCCAGATGCTGACATCCCTCAGCATCTCTCCCCTGAGATCGACTTGCGCCTCCGCCTTGTGCTACGCCAGGCGCAGCTCCTTCGAACTTCTCTCCAATCAATGTGACGCTTCCTCGATCCGATTTGCCCTTGCTTCCCACCACCTGAAACACATCCCTGGCATGTCCTCCAGTGCCACCGATCTGTGATTCCAGAGCAATGGATCCCCTCTAAAACACATGTGGGTTTCGCTCAAAGGCGGCAGTGTTGTGGGCCGCAATGAGAGGGCAGCCCGCGGGATCCTGGGATCTAAGGGATCCTCCATGGCAGGATCCGGTGGGCGAGGCGGGGAGGCGAGCCTAGGCGCTGGGAGAGCCCTATTAGGCTAAGATAAAGATAGTACTACTCCACTCCGTCCATATTTAAATACAAAGGCCACCAACACTAGCCCAGGCAAAAATTAATCATGCTTCCTGCGTCCTGGTTTATTGGCCCCTTTTTTGTGCCACTTTTTATGACATGCATAAATATTATGTTACTTAAAATATGGTCAAAAAATGGCACAAAATACGAAGGAGACCAATGGAAGTAGCAACCATGATTTAACTACTCACATACAGGCAGTGGAGTAGTAATGTATTTCTCAACTACTTCCTCCCTCATGTCCACTCAATTTGCATGTGATGTATTAATTGACCATCAATGAAGTGAAGGACTTTACACGCGTCAAATTATCACATGGGGTGGATCTTCGTACAAAAATGTGTCCCACCATGTACCCGCGTGTGCGTGTGAGGGAATGAGTGCGTGCCTGAACATCTTTGCTTCATGCATGTAGTGCCAGATTGCATGAGAGAGGATGAGTACATTCTTCTGGAACCAGCAGCACGTCATTGTGATCAATCCAGACAAGGAGGTCGCGACAACGCCTCCACATGTGCCACGTGGCTTCATGAACTGAAAAAGGGAGAGACACTGTGTAGCGTGCCATTGGAATTCTAATTTACGTGTTTCACACATACTGGAAGTACTAGTAAGGTACACGTGCATTGCACGCATTAGATTTGGCAACCAAATTATGAATAAATACCACACTGTAGCATGTAAGCTTTGAGTCATATATACATGATGTAGACGTTCGTTTAATTCTTATAGTTCATCTCATTCAAAATCAATTGGTTTTTATAAAAGAGTTAATATATTTTATGATTCATGGAATTGTGCGTTGTAAAGCATAAATTAAAAACAAATAATGGCAATTCAACTAGAAAAAAAGTTTGGGCAGTTATCATACGGAAGATTCTAGAACAAAGGAGAAGTACTTGTGTTTTGAGGTTTGTGCATTATGCTTAAGTTCAACCATGGAATCTTCTAGATTGTACATGTGGCAGAATCTGGTGGGGGCTGGAAGATGGTGCGAGGAGCCAAGTGGAGGGAGGCTATGAAGGAGTGCACAAGTGCGAGACCGATATTTAAAGAGAGGGGCGAGAACATGTGCGGTTGCATGCAGTGGCGGAGCCATGAAAAATAAATGAGCTAGGGGGCCAAGCATTGCTAATCCTTTACGAGGAGGGCCAATTCATCAACTTAAACCATTTTACTAGCAATTGATGTACTGATCACATTCATATTAGGCTCAATATGTAGTGATGTTAGGGGGGCAGGGCCCTTGCTGCCCCCTGTCTTTGCTACTATGCGCGTGTCTGAGAGATGAAGCGGAAGGCATGGATGATGAGAGGGGGGCGTTGGATATATAATTAATGTGGGTGTATTAGCTATGTAATCCTATATAGAGAGGTATAGATTGATCGATGTGTACGTGGGAAAGAGGGTGAGACCTCACTAGATATATAGATTGATCGGTTTGTGTGGAAAACTGGGAAAGACCTAGCTATATATACACACACATAGAGGAACATCGACCGTTGGGCATGCACGTGAGAGATAAAGAATGCCCGAAATGATTAAGAGGGGAATGTGTGTGTGTGTGCATGCATGGGAGACCGTCCGGAAGAAAAAGCTTGTGTGTGTGCGATGGATAATGCCGAGTGGTAGTGTGTGTGTATGCATGCATGAGAGAAAGTTAGTGATACAATTATAAAGAGAAGACGACTGTGTGGGTATAAAAGACTAGGTGAGGTCATAATCAATGTAAAGTTGAATTAAAATATTTAAATAAGAGATCATGATGTATGAAACCCATGCATGCATGAATATAACTGAGATATGCATGGTGTGGTTTGCAAATGAGCATGCTATACTGTATACACATTGAACAAGGTCAGACAGATTTGAATTTGAGATACCGATGGCAGACATCGTTTGGCCACATTACATCCGTGCGTGGACACACTATTCTAATTGGAGATGATGGGTGGCTTTCGCATCACATATCTATATGTATACCCCTATATATTATATTTTATATTTTATATAGTGTGTGAATAACATTAACTTTGAAAGATGGTCGTTGGATGAAGCCAATCCGATGGTGCAGAGATGGCAAATTTAAGCACTACTGGCCGTTGGATATCATCTACATTCTACCAGATTTTTCCACATGTAAAATCTAGAAGACTCCATGGTTGAACTTAAGCATAATGCACAAATCTCAAAAACACAAGCACTTCTCCTTTGTTCTAGAATCTTTCGTATCATAATTGCCCAATTTTTTTCTACATGAATTGCCATTATTTGTTTTTTACTTTATGATTTACAACGCACAATTCCATGAATCTTAAAATCGATTAGCTTTTTTATAAAAACTAAATGATTTTGAATGAGATGAACTATAAGAATTAAACGAACATCTACATCATGCATATATGACTCAAAGCTTACATGCCATAATGTGGTATTTATTCATAATTTGGTTGCCAAATCTCATGTGTGCAATGCACTTGTACCTTACTAGTCTAAATGGTGTTTGTGTGTGTGTTGTGCGTGTTGAACACATTGTACATAGTATC